>NC_047519.1:37322762-37477070 GCF_902827115.2 Pseudochaenichthys georgianus
GTTGTCACTACAGTAGCTAGTAGGCAGGTTGTCACTACAGTAGCTAGTAGGTGAGTTGTCACTACAGTAGCTAGTAGGTGAGTTGTCACTACAGTAGCTAGTAGGTGAGTTGTCACTATAGTAGCTAGTAGGCGGGTTGTCACTACAGTAGATAGTAGGTGAGTTGTCACTACAGTAGCTAGTAGGTGAGTTGTCACTACAGTAGCTAGTAGGTGAGTTGTCACTATAGTAGCTAGTAGACGGGTTGTCACTACAGTAGCTAGTAGGTGAGTTGTCACTATAGTAGCTAGTAGGCGGGTTGTCACTACAGTAGCTAGTAGGTGAGTTGTCACTACAGTAGCTAGTAGGCGGGTTGTCACTACAGTAGCTAGTAGGCGAGTTGTCACTACAGTAGCTAGTAGGTGAGTTGTCACTACAGTAGCTAGTAGACAGGTTGTCACTACAGTAGCCAGTAGGCGGGTTGTCACTACAGTAGCTAGTAGACAGGTTGTCACTACAGTAGCTAGTAGGCGGGTTGTCACTACAGTAGCTAGTAGGCGAGTTGTCACTACAGTAGCTAGTAGGTGAGTTGTCACTACAGTAGCTAGTAGACAGGTTGTCACTACAGTAGCTAGTAGGCGGGTTGTCACTACAGTAGCTAGTAGGCGAGTTGTCACTACAGTAGCTAGTAAGCGGGTTGTCACTACAGTAGCTAGTAGGTGAGTTGTCACTACAGTAGCTAGTAAGCGGGTTGTCACTACAGTAGCTAGTAGGTGGGTTGTCACTACAGTAGCTAGTAGACGGGTTGTCACTACAGTAGCTAGTAGGTGGGTTGTCACTACAGTAGCTAGTAGGCAGGGTTGGGTTGTAACGGAATACATGTAACGGCGTTACGTAATCAGAATACAAAAATCAAGTAACTGTATTCAGCTCGCGTTACATTTGAAAAACGAGTAATCTGATTACAGTTACTTTCGTAAACCTGAAGTGAATACATCTTGGATTACTTATTGGAATCATTGGTGGAAAGATTTCCTCACAACATTTAATATTCATTACTAAAGGTACAGCCGAATATCACAGCGCACAAAACCTATTACCACCGCAGATGGGCCAAAGAAGCGTTTGAAAAAAAATCGCGGGTCCGCTCGCTCAGTGAAACAATAACAACGAAACATGGAGGAACAAAAGTCTGCGTTTAAATCGCGTGTGTGTGTTTGGTTAAAACACATCAGCCTGCGGTCGCTCTTTAGCCTTACTAATGATTATTTCTGAAAGTAAACAACAGTGAAGGCGGTGCGTGAAAGGCGGTGCGTGAAAGGCGGTGCGTGAAAGGTAGTGCGAGCTCGTCTTCTCAGAGGCTGAGTTAACCCTCCCGCTGCCTCCTGGTGCTGCAGAGATTTCATGAAGTGAAGCAGGTTTTCCTTCTATAAAACAGCTGTGGGCAGCAGATACTGTGAGAGTCACGGATATGAATACATAGATCAAGGCAGACTGGTGCACACACTCTCCTCTCCTGTTTTGCCAATCCGGTGCTTAAACAAATATAGCTCTACACCCCTGGCCGAAATGTCCTTAAAATGAAGTCTGAGTTCGACATTTTAATTCATGTCCTGCCAACATTGGCAGGACAGAAGGCGACACGCCCGTTCTAAGCCGTGTCCCTCACTCCTCACATCCCAAGCTGCATCCCCAAAAAGTTCATTATGTTGTTACATCGTTTCAGATGTTATGTTTCAGTTGTGCTCTTGATAAGCCATTAAAACAGTAAAACACGTTCAGTTTCCTTTTGCTTTTTGTGTCTCCTGTTCACCAAAACATACCCATCTGTGATGGAAAAAGAAAGTAATCTAAAAGTAATCTGATTACGTTACTTTTTAAAGACACGTAACTGTAACTGTATTCGGATTACTTTCAGAGCCATGTAATCAGTAATCAGTAACTGATTACATTTACAAAGTAACCCTCCCAACCCTGCTAGTAGGTGAGTTGTGTTTCAGGATTTGTTAGTGGAAACTGAACATTGTATGACAAGTACATTTTAGTAAATAGATGTAACCAATTTTTTTCAGATTTCACACCACAGAAAATCAAAACGATTCATAAAACCCTGGATATCATAATTGAGCATTTTTAGGGCTTTTAAAAGATTCGTTTTTAGACATTTTATTACCAATCAAGGCGTGATTTTCATGTTAATGAATTCAAATATTCTGTTCCCTTGACCCTACTCTAGTTGCTTCAAATTGCGATGAATTGGAGACGTTTTTAAACTCCGATTCACTTAGGCTGCGGCCCCACGAGGACGAATTCGGTCGTTTGCGTTACTGTTTAGTGTCATATAGACCGTTCGGCCACACGAGGACGACCGAATATGGCACTAAACGACTGAGGAAACGACAACGGGTCCCAAGGTGGATAGAAAGGCATACGCAGCTCTCTGGGGGGTCAAACGGCTCCGTGTGTGCGCCCTATACGGACATTTTCAGATCACTGATAGTGATTGCGCAATAGCCCCGCCTCTCCCCACCTCTTCTGCTCACCTCTGCTTACCCCGCGCCAGTGCTGAAGTGTTTCGCCACCAACAACAACAACAATGGCGGATCGCAGAGTTGCTATCGTGCTCCGGACGCTATTGACCATGCTACAGTTGTTTGTGCAACATCTACAGCAATAATGATGAGGCAATAGCCCCGCCTCTCCCCACCTCTGCTGCTCACCCCCGCGTCAAAGTAAACTGCACCCTGAATTCAGATTATTTATCTTTCTCTCGCGAGTGAAGTCTAATCTGACAGGACGGAGACACGCAGCTCTGCTCCCCTGCAGCTCCTCCCGCTGCAGCAAAACACACACTTCAAGTCAGATCATCACCCTTAGCTATTTTAATTACCTCTCAAACTCCCTAAACTAGTTATAAATATGTTTATTTTTACAGTCGGCCGGGTCACTGATTACTGGATGAGCTGCTGCATGAGACAGACACTGGCGCTGTCCGAAGAGAGGGAGGAAAAAGAGAGGCTCCGTGTATTTTATCATTATATTATATAGAGTCGTTATTCATTTGTTTTAAAGCTCAATAAATAACAAAGAAGACCTTTGACCGGCACTTTTATAATTGTGTCCGGAAGATTTCAACTTTAATACACGCTGACTGGCGAAAAAACTCTGCCCGGTTCCCTCGGCCCCCACCGCGGAGAATAAACAGAAGGGCAACCATGACAACCATGCTTCTTCGCTGCTTTTGTGGAGGAAGTTACAGCGCCACGTACAGGCTCGGCATATGTACTGCAGCTTCTCCAGCGGTTGGAGCTAAACGGAGCGGTCTCGTGTGGGCAGACACTATCCAGATAATTATTGCATGTGGACGGAAGCCGTTTGCGATTGCGTTTGCGTTAATCCTATGCGTTTAGCCGTTTTCGTCCTCGTGGGGCCGCAGCCTTACAGTCAGACACTTTGCAGATCAGCCACGTGTAGAGTATGACAAGCTCCAGTAAAGCGTGAATCTGTGTAATCTAACATTCATTGTTCTCACAGGAGACAAGTGAGAGATTATCGGCATGAATGACTTCTGTTACACAAAACCAATTATGTATAATTACGGGAAAGATTGGTGATGAGATGGAGAGGTGGGAGAGTGACAAGCAGCCGGCAGAGATAACAGCTTCGGGAGGAAAACTGATGTAAGAGCAGGAGAGTTTCACTGTTTAACCACCTGAACACCTTCAGCTTGAATCAGCTCCACTGTAAATACATTTAAGGCAAGATGTAATCTGTGCAAAGTATTCCCTTAGCTGATTGGAAAGAGCATTTGACTATTATGTTTTATACAAAACTACAATGCCAACAGCACACTTTCTGGATTACTGACTCTTTGTTAAATCATTTTAAAGTATTTTAGTATGAGATCAGCACCTCCAAATCTGAGGCCATGGTTCTCAGCAGGAAACCGATGGACTGTCCACTCCAAGTAGGGAATGAGTCCTTACCCCAAGTGAAGGAGTTCAAGTATCTCGGAGTCTTTCTCGAGTGAGGGAACAATGGAGCGTGAGATGGGCCGGAGAATCGGAGCAGCGGGAGCGGTACTGCAGTCGCTTTACCGCACCGTTGTGACGAAAAGGGAGCTGAGCCAGAAGGCAAAGCTCTCTGTCTACCGGGCCATTTTCGTTCATACCCTCACCTACGGTCATCAACAGGGGCGGACTGGCCATCGGGACGAATCCCGATGGGCCGGTACTGAAGTGGGCCGGTCGGACGATGTGGGCCGGCCGGTAACCAGCAGGGCTCGACATTAAATGGCCCGCTGGCCCGGAAGCACTATTTAGACACCCCGGGCCAGCATAACGTACTTTACACTTGCCCGCTCGGGCCACTAAAAATATAAAAATTGTCCTGTGGTATTGGTATTTTGACTAGCAATTTAGTTAAATTGTTTCGTTTATCAACGCTACAATATAGCGTTCCGTGAGTCGGTTGTCGTTGTTGTTGGGTGAAAAGCAAACAGCTGTTTGCTCTGGAGCAGGCTCCGGTGAGCGGGAGCGCGCTGCTTCACTACAGACTATCGCGCCACCTAACCATTCGCCAAATGTTTTTAATACCAGCCGTAACCGGCCAAGCGCCGTGCAAAAAACAATCTTCAAATAAAAGAAAGTCACCGGAGGAGTTAAAGGAGAGTGACAGGGAGCATGAGAAGAAGAGGGAGAGGAAGTTTCAGCCAGCTTGATCGATGGAGTTGGCTGCAGTGACGCGTACTAAAACCCTTTTATAATCTATCGATTAGATTTATGATTCGAAAATTATAAAAGTAGGGTAGACATGTGGAGATTATCCGGCTGAACAAAACGTGCATTTATCAAACGGGTTTGTTTTCCACTGACCTTATTTCCAGCTATTTTCCAAAACCCTTGTCGAGGGAACCAGCAGCTTACTTCCTGGTTCTAGGACGCGTCACTGCACCTCTCAATATGATGCCAATATAAACAAGGTCTTCTGTCGGCTCTGTACATCAATGCCGACCTATGCTGACAAGTAAGTGAAGAGTAGACAATATAAAGGTATTGGCAAAATGTCCCAGCAGTTTAGGATAATGAAGGTTCTAATCAAATCTATTACATAGTCATTACATGTCTAACTCCTAATGACAGGAAGGCAGAAAGTGCATTATACAAATAATAATAATAGCAGACATTTTTTAACAATGACCACAATATCATTATTTTAATAAACCAAATATGAACAATTGAGGAAAATGAGGAAGAACTGATGATTAAAATGTTGTAGTACAAGTAGTAATGTAGTTAGTGCATACATTACTATTGCAACAAATGTGCGGGACTCGATTAAAAAAAGTAATCTAATTAATTAGAGGCTTTGTAATTAATTAATCGAAATTAATCGCATTTTTAATCAAATATACATATTTGACCTTTTTTTTTTGACATTTTGATTTTTGCAGGTCTTAGATGCTGTCTGGTGCATTCTCTAGACTGAATTATAAGATGAACCACCACAATATTATATTGTACAATTTCAATTGTATTCTTCATTTCACTTGTTTGTTTGTTCTTGTTTGTGTTTGCTCGCTTGAATGCCCTGCATAGCTATAAGAAATACTTAAGTTGTTGGTCAAAACACTTTCCATCTGATGAAGGAAAATGCCTTCCCAGATGGAAAAAAGTAGAAAACATTACATTCAGTTATAACTGCCAAAACAAACATTATTTACACTATTATGGCCCCTGTTAAAAATGTTTGTAATGTTAACTACTGTAAATTGGTCGAACGAATGCCTCCTCATCCGGAAGCTGACCGAGCAGACCCGAGCAGCAGTCGAGAGGAGCCGAGCGCATCCGCGAAGCACACGTCAGAGTTCCCGTTAGCCGGCAAATCTAAATATCTTCGGTCAAAATAATTTCCCTTTAGAGCAATACCGCTTCAGTTGCGCCACTTATGTGACAGACAAGAAGAGTATGTGACAGACAAGAATAGTCAACTCTAAATGTCTAACACTTAATGTGGAGAAAGAGATGTCCTGTATGGGTTGATTGTGCGTTGATCTGTTGGTAATGCCTCGGGGTTCCGGTGGGCATGTAAACAAATGCATAATGCTGCGCTATACTTTGTGGCCTCATCCAGTTGCATAGCGACACTTATTGTGTAGTTGTCTTTTAATAAGCAGGTAGTCATATCATTAGCTAGAAGTAGCTGGATCTGATCGATATGGACATTAAACGCGAGTGAAGTCTAATCTGACGGGAGAGAGGGATCAGCTGCTGCTGACGAGTCGAGACTCGACACGCAGCTCTGCATAATCACATGCAGCGGTGAGCGGAACAAAACACACACTTCAGGTTAGAATATCACACGTAGCTATTTTAATTACCTCTCAAACTACCTAAACTAGTTATAGATATGTTTAGTTTTACTGTCGGGTCACTCATTACTGGATCCGCGAGCTGCATGATACTGGCATAATAGATTGCCCGATCGGGCAACCAGCAGGTGAGGCTTCATTGCCCGAGCTAAATACTAGATGGCCCCGGGCCATCGGGCAGTCCTTAAAGAGCCTGTGACACGGTTTTCCCCCATCATCCAAACCCATCAATTTGAGTACATATTGTCCCCTTGAAAACCGTTACTGAACTGATTTTGGATATTTGTACTTTGATAACCATTAATCTGCCTTCAATGTTGACAATTTTCTGGATCTTCTCGCGGATTTTTCAAGTCCCGCCAAATGATGGGTGACGTCATTGCGGGCACAGCGCTCCAGCTGCACCGTCCAGGATCCCAGCTTCTGCATGTAAAGCTTTATATATATACAGTCAGATGTAAACGCACGACGGCGCACACAGCAGTAAGCTCAGACAGCTATGGCAGGTTAATGTTGAACGTGTCTGAGAGCTCATATGAGGCTGAAGGATCGGTTTATGTTGTATCTTCTAAGTTTAGGAATGAGGTGCGTCAATATGGGCGATCATATGGTCATGTAGCCAGTGGTGGAATGGGACTACAAATCATCCCGGGACTCTCGACCGGCCCACTGTCAACGGGGGGAGCGGGGGATGTAAAATACAAATATAATGTATAATGTCTGTGTCTTTGACATTAGCGCTGCTAGCCACCTGTGCCCTGTACTACGAAGCCAGTTCAACAGACCCTGGATATGTTTGAGTAACAAACAAACTAACAACAACAAACTAACTAACAAACGAGATCTCGCTAAGCGGTCCTACGACGCTGGTTATCAACTCGGTAAATCAAGCCAGGGTTTCTCTCTCCAGCTGAGAGCGCGTTCACGTCTAAGACACGAGTGGATCTGACTTTAATTACATTTGTCTCGAGTGTTTCGTCAACATAATGTGTTAAATAATACTTCTGCATACAGTCTGTGACACTGTGAGTGTTGCACGGCCAGATGAGGCTGGAGAAGCTGACTCAGATAAGGAAATATATGATATATTATGATATTATATGATCGATGATCTGATTGATGATGTAATATGAATGATAAGTGCGACACGTCGGCGTCTTCTCTGCATACGGCAGTTTAAACTGTATTTCCTTTATCCTGTAATATGACTTGAGAGATTTAAACTCCGCACACTGAGTGGATCTCTTTTCTATAGACGCCGGAGGCGGGCAGCGTCAGGTAAAAGAAGTTATTTAGCCTTCTCAAACCTGAGCCTCACGCGCCGCCTATGGGGGATGTGCTAGTTACTTATCCGACCGGCCCACTTCGGTACCGGCCCATCGTGATTCGTCCCGATGGCCAGTCCGCCACTGCACCCAGCCCACGTAAACTGTCAACGGGGGGAGCCTCGCTGCGGGGAAACGGTGGACCTAGTGTCCCGATCGGAGTGGGAATAATAATAATAATCCGTGCATTGTATCCATTAATTTCCCCAACATTGTGGTAAAAAACCACACGTTTAATCCACGTTGGTGTACTACAACTACAAAAAGCATCGGTTTGTTTTCTCATCAGGAAATGTAGACCGGCTCAAACAAACGATTTTTAATCATCATCCTCACTCATCATTTAATGTATCATATGTTCGCCGAATTGACATGAAAGCACTAATAAATGTAGTTTCATCCACTTGAGTTTATAACCACAAAAATAATCGATTTGTTTTTATATCACATCCGATGGGAGGAAATTCAGCAGCTCTCACTCCCGATTTTTAATCCTAATGTAATCATCATCTTCACCACGATCATTTATGTTTATGTCGCCGAATTGACATGAAAGCACTGACGAATATGAATATACTGTAGTCAACTTCATTAAAACGTTATTAACGTGCCTAAACTCAGTAATTCACCATTTCTACGCATGACAACACACTTTGTCCGTGTTTGGCTCTCGAAGCGTTCCCGCATTGACGTCACTTCCGGCTTCCCCCAAAACTTCAAAATGAGTGAAGGAATTTCCCCGCGATGTTCGAAATTATTGATATTTAACGAAACGGTATCGCTTTTTCTTTTTTAAACTGACGGTTCGAGATTACTAGTAGCCCAATATTTCATTGCACAACAGTTGTTGGGATGGTGTCACAGGCTCTTTAATGTCGAGCCCTGAGTGCAATCCAGTGAGCTGGTTATTTTCTCAGACGTGGACTGACTTATCCTGGCCCTGAAACCAGTCACCTGGTTGAGTGTGGGTTGGGTCAGGGTGTGGTTCCTTGCACTCGGAGTCGGGCTAACGTCCACGCTAGCTGCTACATGCTTTGCATTTAGGTGATACTTTAGGCTTGATGTGCTGCGGTGATATGCAAATTCCTTTTTGCATAATTTGCACACAACCGTGCTCTTGTCGACGCTTCCATCCGTCCGTTTTTTAAAACAAAATGTCCCATCCACGGGGCCGACCAAAGCGGTCTCATCAGCTTGTTCGTTCATGTTTGACTATTGTTCACCGTGGTTTGTTGTTGTTTGAAGTCCCATGCTGAAGTCATGAACGTTAGTTGGTGCTCCAGTATAATCGGTACACCTGAAACTCATCCAGTGAGAAACGTTCCGCTGTGCAAAAATAAGTGCGATTAAAATGCGTTAATTTTTTTAACGCGTTAATTTTTGTGTAATTAATTAATCTTAATTAACGCGTTAAAGTCCCGGCCCTAGTTAATTTTCTTCATTATTAGTAGATTTTTTTATCTTAAAGGGAAATGGAAACACTTTTCAAACTGCTTTCCATGCGACAATATTACCATTAGGAAATGTATTTATCTAGTCTATTTCCAATGTAAACGATCGAGATACGCGAATTTACTTTTTGAAATACGTGCCTAATGACCATGGGCGCTTCCATTGCTCCGGGACTTTTCCAGTGACGTCACTGATTGGGTACGGCTTCCTGGGCCAAAGCTCAATAACAAACAACATGGCGTGCAATGCACCAGTAGTTTACATTACAAGAAAACGGTCGTCGTCAGGAGTTTATTGTATTGCCGCAGGCTGCACAAATGGATTTTATACGAAGAAGGAAGAAGTACATTTCCATAGGCTGCCACTAAAGGATGAGAAGCTGCTCAAAGTCCAGTCTGGATGCCTGGTTCAATACAAAACATTGGATTTGAAGCCAGGATCTGTTACCACAATATTCGATTTCTCAACGTATGCAGTCGGGAACACCGACCGTCCCAGCACGTCGGCCGCGCAAGACAATGACAGTGTCAACAAACGTGAAGTTCGAGCCACCAAACGAGTTGCTTCAGCTGCCGAGAGAGAGGTACATATTGCAGCACTACCAGATTACTAGCTCACACATGTATTTACTGACACAGTGTGACCTTATTAATTAACGCAATCGCGTCCAAACTAAATGGTAGCTATTATGACGCACAATAGAGAATTGGGGGTGTTCTATAGCTCAACTAATTAAACTGGCATACACACGCTCATCTGTCGAAAACAGCCCTAAAAAGGCTAGTATTGCTATCAATGGATGGTATTGCAGGACCCAGAGCGCACGGAGCACAGAGCGGACAGCAGATAACGGAATTGCAGTTGTATTGCTTATAGATTATCAGAACATTTCAAAGGGGACACAGCCCCATTGGATATTAACCTATGGATTAACTACATCATCGTTTTTATCGTTGTAATGCCATTGAAGACCAGTTTAGACCAGACAATGAGGAAGGTAAGCCGTTAGCCTGGCGTATGTTAGTACCTAGCGCCACTTGTTTTGATGTACGTTTTTGTGGATAACCTCGCGAGTTTGTATCTTTCAGTGTTGAGGTGGGCACCGTTAGATTCTGTGTCTCCTTGCGATCATAAACGATGTGTTGAATGTGCGGCTAGGATAAGTAATAAGGGAGCTAGGAGTGATTTTCGGTGCAGTAATAGGTTAGCATTTTCGCTCGGGGCTAATTCAGAGGCTCACTGTTAGCTTTGTGTTTTTTTAATTTTTTTATTCCGGATCGTATGCCACTCTATTCGACCGAATCGGTTCATAAGCATAGGCCATGGGATGCCTGGTAACTGTAGATGCTTCCACATCAATGTCATCTCCCGACGAATAGTCCGTTGATCTCATTGCAAAATTCCTCCATCGCTGCCATATCTGCTCCGTTGTGTTGACTTCTGGTGGAGCGAAAACACAGCCAGTGACGTCACCATTTGGGACTCCCCTAATGGCTGCGGCCTGGTCCCGGAATTCCCCACCCGGCCGGCGGATAATTAATTTTCTTTTGGCGATTAATATCATATACAATAAATATTACGATCAATATCCATTGTAAAATGAATAAACTACCGGAATATTATAACTGTAATTGGGGTTTCCTTTCCCCTTTAATGTCTACCGCTAGTAAATACCGCTAGTAAATTGTCTACCCCCCCCAGTCCCCCCGACAATTTACTAGCGGTATTTACTAGCGGTATTTACTTGCGGTACCGCGGTGGGCCGGCGGTACCGAAGTGGGCCGGTCGAGAGTCCCGGGCTGATTTGTAGTCCCAGTCCGCCCCTGGTCATGAAGGATGGGTCATAACCGAAAGAACCAGATCGCGGATACAAGCGGCCGAGATGGGTTTTCTCCGCAGGGTGGCTGGTGTCTCCCTTAGGGATAAGGTGAGAAGTTCGGTCATCCGGGAGGGACTCGGAGTTGAACCGCTCCTCCTTCGCTTCGAAAGGAGCCAGTTGAGGTGGTTCGGGCACCTAGTTAGGATGCCACCTGGGCGCCTCCCTAGGGAGGTGTTCCAGGCACGTCCAGCTGGGAAGAGACCAAGGGGTAGACCTAGGACCAGGCGGAGGGATTATATCTCTTCTCTGGCCTGGGAGCGCCTTGGGACCCCCCAGTCAGAGCTGGTTGATGTCGCCAGGGAAAAGAACGTTTGGGGCTCTCTGCTGGAACTGCTACCCCCGCGACCCGACCACGGATAAGCGGGAGAAGATGGATGGATGGAGTATGAGATCATTTCAGTTTTATTGTAATGGCTTCCATGTCATGTGACTATATATATAATTACTACACTATCCCTGAGTTTCTCTCCGTTGGACTCCTTTGTTTACTTCCTGAATATAATGACATCACTATGTAACACTCATGCTTCTATTGGCTAGAATTTGACCAATCACAACAGAGCCGGTCAGCTAACCAATCAGAGCAGACTGGGCTCTGGTTTCAGACAGAGGGTGAAAAGAGGTGCTGCAGCACAGGCAGTATGAGAAAAATAAAGAGCTTTTTGAACATTAAAGCATGGAGACGTGTCCCAGTCAGAGGTGTGAAGTAGTGGAGTACAAATACTTTGTTACTGCACTTAAGTAAATTGTTCTGGTATCAGTGCTTTACTCCACTACTTTGACTTTCTACTTCTTACATGTTAAACCCAAATACCTGTACTTTCTACTTCTTACATTTTGAACTCAAATACCTGTACTTTCTACTTCTTACATGTTGAACCCAAATACCTGTACTTTCTACTTCTTACATGTTGAACTCAAATACCTGTACTTTCTACTTTTTACATTTTGAACTCAAATACCTGTACTTTCTACTTCTTACATGTTGAACCCAAATACCTGTACTTTCTACTTCTCACATGTTGAACACAAATACCTGTACTTTCTACTTCTTACATGTTGAACCCAAATACCTGTACTTTCTACTTCTCACATGTTGAACCCAAATACCTGTACTTTCTACTTCTCACATGTTGAACTCAAATACCTGTACTTTCTACTTCTCACATGTTGAACACAAATACCTGTACTTTCTACTTCTTTCATGTTGAACCCAAATACCTGTACTTTCTACTTCTCACATGTTGAACTCAAATACCTGTACTTTCTACTTCTTACATGTTGAACTCAAATACCTGTACTTTCTACTTCTTTCATGTTGAACCCAAATACCTGTACTTTCTACTTCTCACATGTTGAACTCAAATACCTGTACTTTCTACTTCTTACATGTTGAACTCAAATACCTGTACTTTCTACTTCTCACATGTTGAACCCAAATACCTGTACTTTCTACTTCTTACATGTTGAACTCAAATACCTGTACTTTCTACTTCTTACATGTTAAACTCAAATACCTGTACTTTCTACTTCTTACATGTTGAACTCAAATACCTGTACTTTCTACTTCTTACATGTTGAACTCAAATACCTGTACTTTCTACTTCTTACATGTTGAACTCAAATACCTGTACTTTCTACTTCTTACATGTTGAACTCAAATACCTGTACTTTCTACTTCTTACATGTTGAACTCAAATACCTGTACTTTCTACTTCTTACATGTTGAACTCAAATACCTGTACTTTCTACTTCTTACATGTTGAACTCAAATACCTGTACTTTCTACTTCTTACATGTTGAACTCAAATACCTGTACTTTCTACTTCTCTCATGTTGAACTCAAATACCTGTACTTTCTACTTCTTACATGTTGAACTCAAATACCTGTACTTTCTACTTCTTACATGTTGAACTCAAATACCTGTACTTTCTACTTCTTACATGTTGAACTCAAATACCTGTACTTTCTACTTCTTACATGTTGAACTCAAATACCTGTACTTTCTACTTCTTACATGTTGAACTCAAATACCTGTACTTTCTACTTCTTACATGTTGAACTCAAATACCTGTACTTTCTACTTCTCTCATGTTGAACTCAAATACCTGTACTTTCTACTTCTTACATTTTGAACTCAAATACCTGTACTTTCTACTTCTTACATGTTGAACCCAAATACCTGTACTTTCTACTTCTTACATGTTGAACTCAAATACCTGTACTTTCTACTTTTTACATTTTGAACTCAAATACCTGTACTTTCTACTTCTTACATGTTGAACCCAAATACCTGTACTTTCTACTTCTCACATGTTGAACACAAATACCTGTACTTTCTACTTCTTTCATGTTGAACCCAAATACCTGTACTTTCTACTTCTCACATGTTGAACTCAAATACCTGTACTTTCTACTTCTTACATGTTGAACTCAAATACCTGTACTTTCTACTTCTTTCATGTTGAACCCAAATACCTGTACTTTCTACTTCTCACATGTTGAACTCAAATACCTGTACTTTCTACTTCTTACACGTTGAACCCAAATACCTGTACTTTCTACTTCTCACATGTTGAACCCAAATACCTGTACTTTCTACTTCTTACATGTTGAACTCAAATACCTGTACTTTCTACTTCTTACATGTTAAACTCAAATACCTGTACTTTCTACTTCTTACATGTTGAACTCAAATACCTGTACTTTCTACTTCTTACATGTTGAACTCAAATACCTGTACTTTCTACTTCTTACATGTTGAACTCAAATACCTGTACTTTCTACTTCTTACATGTTGAACTCAAATACCTGTACTTTCTACTTCTTACATGTTGAACTCAAATACCTGTACTTTCTACTTCTTACATGTTGAACTCAAATACCTGTACTTTCTACTTCTTACATGTTGAACTCAAATACCTGTACTTTCTACTTCTTACATGTTGAACTCAAATACCTGTACTTTCTACTTCTCTCATGTTGAACTCAAATACCTGTACTTTCTACTTCTTACATGTTGAACTCAAATACCTGTACTTTCTACTTCTTACATGTTGAACTCAAATACCTGTACTTTCTACTTCTTACATGTTGAACTCAAATACCTGTACTTTCTACTTCTTACATGTTGAACTCAAATACCTGTACTTTCTACTTCTTACATGTTGAACTCAAATACCTGTACTTTCTACTTCTTACATGTTGAACTCAAATACCTGTACTTTCTACTTCTCTCATGTTGAACTCAAATACCTGTACTTTCTACTTCTCTCATGTTGAACTCAAATACCTGTACTTTCTACTTCTCTCATGTTCCAAACAGCTGGTTCCTTTAGTCTGAATGTGTGTTTGGTGCGTGGTCATTATTCTTTAGAGTCATTGCGTGCCTATTGGTTGGAACACGATCCGTGTATCCATCACTTCCTGGTCTTCTCTAAAGAAGAGGGACCAATGGAAACGTTGTCATGTTGCCGTTGTTCAGCATGGAAACATTCATTAGCTAACAATGACATTATTGTTCTGTTAATATAAAGGGAGGTCAGGTACTCTTTAAAGCAGCTGCTAGTTATGGGTACTTTTTACTGAAGTACACTTCAAAGCCCTCTTTACTTTTACTTGAGTAAAGAAGTTTAGTCGGTATTTTTAAACACGAGTATCTGTACTTCTACTTGAGTAAAGGATGTGTGTACTTTTGCCCTCTGGTCATAGAGACACTAAATACTGATATGAACCTGAAGACGAGCTTAATATTTCTACAAAAGCAGATGCTTCTCCAGACATCCTAAAAAGATGTTTAGAGGTGTTCACCTTTAGCAACACATTGAGCTCCTCTACAAGCCACACGCCTCCTCTGGAGCGAAACAAAGCACAAACCCGTCAGAGCTGCAATAACTGGCAGTAATTAAAGCTCATTTCACGCCGCTGCAGTTTGTGAAGCTGCGCGCGTCGAGCTATTCGTCTAAATTAGTTTGGATGCTGAGGAGCACAGCTCACCTGTCAATCAAAGCACAACAGTGACAGAGGCTGTCGGGCTAAAAGATCATGTCTGTCGGGTTTGTTTGAACAAATAGCTAATGATCTTTTTTTAGAGCAATTTGGATTTTATTTATCAATCAATCAATGTTTATTTATACAGCCCAATATCACACATGTTACATTTGTCTCAGTGGTCTTCACAGTGTGTACAGAATATCAGTATGACAATACGACACCCTCTGTCCTTACACCCTCTGTCCTTAGACCCTCTGTCCTTAGACCCTCTGTACTCAGACCCTCTGTCCTTACACCCTCTGTCCTTAGACCCTCTGTGCTTAGACCCTCTGTCCTTAGACCCTCTGTACTCAGACCCTCTGTCCTTAGACCCTCTGTCCTTAGACCCTCTGTCCTTACACCCTCTGTCCTTAGACCCTCTGTGCTTAGACCCTCTGTCCTTAGACCCTCTGTCCTTAGACCCTCTGTACTCAGACCCTCTGTCCTTAGACCCTCTGTCCTTAGACCCTCTGTCCTTAGACCCTCTGTACTCAGACCCTCTGTCCTCAGACCCTCACATCGTACACGGAAAAACTTCCAGAGAAAACCCACAGTTTAAAGGGAACATGGGAGAAACCTCAGGGAGAGCAACAGAGGAGGGATCCCTCTCCCAGGACGGACAGACGTGCAATAGATGCCGTGTGTAAATTGAAAAGATAATATATTTGCAACATAGGTTGTTTGGAGATGCATGTGTCTGTATAAGAAGATGAATCCACGAGGATATCCATCCAGGACTCAGGATGCAGGACTCAGGATGCAGGACCACAGCAACAGGCACAGCCTCGCCTCAGGATCCCGGCGTAGATAGACACCACAAATAAATGTGGGGAAGCTGGGTTATTCGGACCACGAGAGAACACAGGTACAGACGGAGAGAAGGAAGAAGTAAGGTGTCCGCCGACAGTCTAAGCCTGCAGCTAAACTTTCTCAGTTTTTAATCCAGCAGAATTACAGACGTCCAGCAGGGAGCAGTATTACTCTTTGTGTGTGTTTTAAAGTGTGTGTGTGTAAGTGTGTGTGTGTCGGAGATTTGTTTGTCCTGCTGAATGAGTTTGCTGGCTGTCATTAGAGCAGCGGAGCAGTGTGTGTGTGTGTGTGTGTGTGTGTGTGTGTGTGTGTGTGTGTGTGTGTGTGTGTGTGTGTGTGTGTGTGTGCGTGTGTGCGTGCGTGCCTGCCTGCCTGCCTGCCTGCCTGCCAGCCAGGATTCCCTGTCGCTGCACTGAGTTAACTTTATCCCTGCGGCTCGTTCTCCGTCCGTCTCTGTCCATATCGCGGTGCAGCTTTCTATCTTGTGTGTGTGTGTGTGTGTGTGTGTGTGTGTGTGTGTGTGTGTGTGTGTGTGTGTGTGTGTGTGTGCGTGCGTGCGTGCGTGCATGCGTCTGTCTCCAGGAAGTGACTGGATCATTACCAAGTCTGCAATGATTTAGCCAAAGATAACAACATGATTACTTTCCCACCCATATGTTCTATACATCCTCTCATGAGGTGTTTGACCACCAAGATCCTTTATCCTTTACTGATGCAACAACACATCAGTTTGAAGCCCCTCCTCTCTGCAGCCGAGACCCTCGAGTTATATTATCTGCTGTTTAAATGGACTGTGCAGGGATTCTGCGCACACTCCAATGTGCAGATAGTAAAGTATCTCCCCTGAGCCTGAGAGACATGACTCATGCCAGTGTGTGAATATGCAACCCAGTCTCACGGCATTTCGTGTTCATCAACACGATTTTTAATCTATTGATTCGTGTTCACCATCACGATTTGCCCCTTTTTTTCGTGTTGCACAGGACGATTTTAAAAGCAATGTATTTCTACTGGTAACGTGTTTCGTGCCTGCAGGCTGCAGCACATCTTTTTCTCCTGTCGGGTCGTGGAAGACCGGAAGCTAGTGTGGTTCATAAAAACATGTCCTTACTCAATATCAAGCCACAATTATTGCTTTTATTTTAAATCGTATAATTTCGGACTTTTGTTGTCGTCTGTGAGGAAAATAAATGGGGCTCAGAGCCTCAGGATACTGAAATCTGTATTTTTTAAATCTTTTTTTCCTTCTAATTTGTTGTTCTTTTCAAAATAACACACTTTTATTTACTCACCAATAACACTCAATTATCCTTGCTTTTATTTATTGGTTTAATTCCATAATCTCGGGCTTTTTTGGCGTCCGTCAGGAACTGAATTTCAAAATAAATATAACCGGAAACAGACGTAGGCATTTCGAGCGATTACCCAAGATCCTCAGCTATGGTTTTAAGCTCGTTGATTGGATGTGTTAGCCGCAATGCATGCTGGGATTTGGTGTTTATATTATATGAAATCCGGAAAACATTTTAAAAGTATAAAATAATACCTAATTCCGAGTGCTCTTGCTTTTCTCTTTGAAAGTCATCACATAACGACATTGTAATACACGGTTCGGCTGCATTACATATTACAGATCTGCCGTAGAACTTTCTTTATTTATAGCGCCCTGATGAGAAGACCTTTGGAAAAACTGGAAGAAATGGCACCGAAACTGAATACTTGACGTGGATCATAAATATATCAACAATTAAACAACATCTTCAATTTCTCTTCACACAATACGTCTCCTTGCAGTATCTACACTAATTCGGCTGACTTTTACATTTGATCTAATTCATAGATAGGTTATATTTACACCATAACGGTGCACAGCTGAGAGAAAAGGACTGTAGTTTTCAAAGATATTACTGATTTTCTTTGAATGTAAGAACGTAAATACTGAGTCTGAAATAGTATAGCAATATGCTGTAAAATGATGTGAAAGCATGCATAAAACTATACATCTTCAGATGTTGTACATACACACTAATAATACAAAGTTATTATGGCTGTGTGCACCTCGTGTGTACCTCCTAGTGGTTAAAGCACGTTATTGAATTATTGTTTGATGTGTTATATTTGATTAAAAAAATATTAAGAGTACATATACTTTCATAGGGGGAAAGTATAAATATAGAATATAAAAAATCAAGAAGATACTATAAGTGATCTCTACAATAAAACAGTTTAGTGCAGGATGTACACAGATATTAATAGGAGGAGGTGCAAAACAGAAAAACGGATTAACCTTTATTTAAACATTACATATTAAATATTAAGCCTGACAAAGTAATTAACGTCTAATATATTGCTTTCCTGCAATGTTAACTATGTTGAAGCACTTATTTTAACTGATATTATACACATTAATTATACTCTTATGTAGATAGAATAAGAAATGTGCAGAATATGACAGTTTAATGGTGGAGGTACACACATATTGATAGATGTCTTGTAATGCACTGTTGAGGAACCTGTGACCCACGTTTTTCATTCATTGCATAACTACACCGTAGTTGTGTATGATATGTCAATAAACCTTTGAAAATCTTGAAAGGGATGTGCAAAATAGCCATAATATACAGTCTTTAATTAACTATTAGTAGAGAATAACGAGTAATGAATATACTTTATTACTTGTTTCCATTCATGTCAATTGCAGATACATGTTTAGTCTTCTCAAGCACCAACTATCAAATATCTCTCCTGATTGTTGGCACTTGACAATCACCTTACCTGAATTTTACTCAGGTGTAACTAAAGTCTGATTTAAGGGTTGTTTATATATTTCACATAATTAATCAGAATCTGCAAAGTAACTCAAATAAATGCAGTGGAGTAAACATACCAGGTTAACCTCTGAATTGTAGTGGAGTAGAATTACAAAGTAGCAATGAGCTGTCATGTGGGTATACGGCATTAATATAATGCTGCGCATTATGGACACAAGCGATTTTCACCCATTTATTAATTATATGTTTTACGTTTGATAACACCAATGTGTTTAATAATGGCAACTTCTAATTGTGGGAAAAACGAAAACGTTCAGTAGAGACGTCCCATAGAACATTTTGCGAAACACAATAGCCAGCATGTGTAGTTCTGGGGGGGCGTTCGATTCCAGTTTTGGATAGACTGGCGTGGTTTCGTTCCATTTCACACAGCTGTTTGACGCTCTGCGTAACCTTACGGGAACTGTAGTCCTAAACGATAGCTGGGGATTATGGGTAGTGTAGTGTCTTTGGCCATCCTAAACTCAGAAATGGTGACAATCGCAATGATGCTCGAACTGTCCCTTACAGGCCTACGTCTGTTTCCGGTTATTTTTATTTTGAAATTCAGTTCCTGACGGACGCTAAAAAAGCCCGAGATTATGGAATTAAACCAATAAATAAAAGCAAGGATAATTGTGTGTTATTGGTGAGTAAATAACAGTGTGTTATTTTGAAAAGAATAACAAATTAGAAGGAATTTTTTTTTTTTAAATACAGATTTCAGTATCCTGAGGCTCTGAGCCCCATTTATTTTCCTCACAGACGGCAACAAAAGTCCGAAATTATACGATTTAAAATAAAAGCAATAATTGTGGCTTGATATTGAGTAAGAACATGTTTTTATGAACCACACAGCTTCCGGTCTTCCACGACCCGACAGGAGAAAAAGACGTGCTGCAGCCTGCAGGCACGAAACACGTTACCAGTAGAAATACATTGCCTTTAAAATCGTCCTGTGCAACACGACAAAAAGGGGCAAATCGTGATGGTGAACACGAATCAATAGATTAAAAATTGTGTTGGTGAACACGAAATGCCATGAGACTGGGTTGGAATATGTGGTGTGTGTGTGTGTGTGTGTGTGTGTGTGTGTGTGTGTGTGTGTGTGTGTGTGTGTGTGTGTGTGTGTGTGTGTGTGTGTGTGTGTGTGTGTGTGTGTGTGTGTGTGTGTGTGTGTGTGTGTTATCAGAGCCCTGCAGGCATTATATGTACTGTATATATGGATCAGTGTCTGACGGCTCGCTCTATATTAAACCTGTTTATTTCTGTCTGAATAATCCTTAGCTGCAGCAGCGCTCTCCCCTCAGCGTGACTCTCAGGTGTGCTGCATCTCCTCTCTTCAACTTTTCCTCAGTAATGTTGCTTTCTTTCACGGAGGAGATTCCATCTGGAGGCTTTGCTTTGTTGCTCAGATCAAATGGACTAATATCAATGTTTGCAGCAGCCTCTCAATATGGATTTTATATCCACACCTTTGAACAGTTCATTTGGGTTCTGGGTGGAAATGGTCCACAGATGAAAACACATTCTGTGGAGTACGATAGTTATTTTTACAGCTCAAACAAAAGGATTTTTCTGAGTTCAAGGTTGAAACCAATTTATTTTGGAAAGCAATTATTGCCGGAAACCATTACAACGTGGCACACAAGAAGAAATGGGGAAAAAGATAGTTAGCGCAAGGTGAGATTATATGGAAGAATAAGTATGTTATGCATGTCACCTTCAGAACTTCTGGGGTATCGGAGCTTTTGAAATGTGGAACGGGATCGTATTGATTTAGAAGGGAGAGAACACAGGGATTTTAGCCTTTGCAGACCATTTACATGCACACAAATCTATATACCGTACTTTTTTTGTACAGCTAACGGCCACTAGGGAACCTCCTAAATCTATGGATTTTACAGGTAAAATTAACCACCTTTAACGCTATGGGCTCTATGACCGGTCCGAGCCCGCCACCTTTAAGCGGCGGGCTCCAGCAGAAAAAGCTGGAGGCCGGAAAAGAGTGAGACAGGTAGCGCGCCAAAGTAAAAGTGGAACCGAGAGACAGAACGAGAGACAGACAGACGGACAATTTAGCTGCTGCGGCTCATATGCAGGTGCGCTTTATAGTCCGAAAAGTACGGTAGTTACCCTTCAGGAACAGAAACTCCCAAAAGCACACCAGAGCCCCTTTAAGATAAAAAGACCAACACAACAGAAGCAGCCGATGGCCTTGTGTGTCCCAACTCCACAGAGAACAATACATCCACTATCACAGTCATCAAGCTGAGGCTCGGAAGCTCTGAGCAGGGGGAGAAAGTGGAAGAAATAGCATAAAGAGACCAAACATGCACCACTGAAGGTGAAGGCGCCTCCTTGCCCCTTACCAAGGACGCAGGGAAAGTGTTTTGTAAGAATAGTAAACAAAACAGAGGTTTTATCTTCTTGGCCGCAGTCGGAGGATTGTCCTTGACGAGCTGTCTAAATATACCCGTGAACCAAAGCTGTGAACAAAGAAGCTGAAAGAACAGGGTGTGGAAGGTTTCATGCTTTAAGATGATTTGAAGCTTCTTAAAAAATGTGAATCCTCCGAGTACGCTTCACAGAGAAGTGCTTATTTCCCTGTACATGTTATCAAAGGGAGACACATGTAGCACATGGAGCTCAAGAGTAAAAAGAGAGGCGGTGTGTCAGTTGTATTTTGCCGAAGAAGGAGGGATGGGAGAGTGACCTGTAATACAAGATGGATTTAAAAGGAGAAACTGAAAGCTGCGTCTGATGAAATGAAATAATGAATGTCGACTGGGATATCAGGCCAGCCTTCTGTGCAGCTTCGTACTCAAATGAAAGAGTCTCTGATAGAGATGTCCCGATCCGATCACGTGATCGGGGATCGGAGCCGATCACGTGATTTTTAAAAAATCGGGGATCGGGAGAAAAAAATCGGGGATCGGGATTTAAATTTTTTTTTTTTAATTTTAATTTTTTTATTATTTAATGTTACAAAACAAAAATGACCATGTTCACGTCTTAAAGTCATCCTGAGGACTTAGTTTTGGTTTAAAATTACACAACATCATGTATGTGTTGCTTTCTTTGGGCTTGTTTTCAGACCTGCTTATTTCTCTGAAATCTGGCAACAGAGTGGGCGCAGTGTCTAATTAGTAGCAGTAAGCTAACGAGAGGCTACGTTCAGCTGGTGACTCGGGAGTCGGGACAGAGAAAATGTCAGGAGTTTGGAAGTATTATAAAATTGAAAGCGAAGGCAGTGTAACAGCCAGATGCAATGTTTGCAAGGCAGAGGTTCCGCGTGGTGGAAAGAACAGAGCTACGCTCAACACGACCAATCTAATACGCTACCTGAGAAACAAACACCAACAACAACACGACGAGTACACAGCGGCCACTCGGGGAACGGCACTGAAACAACCGACACTTTCAGAGACTTTTAAAAGGAAAGAGAAACTGCCCCAGAACAGTGAAAAGGCCAACACAATAACAGCCAAGATAGCTGAATTCATCGCGTTGGATGACCAGCCGTTATCTGTTACCTTTTTTTTCTCTTCATGCATTGCATAAAGATCGGATCGGGAAAAATCGGTATCGGCAGATTGTCAAAATCAAATGATCGGAATCGGATCGGGAGCAAAAAAAGGTGATCGGGACATCCCTATCACTAACCTTTACAAACGAAACATAATTTGAGTACCAGCGAATCAAATCAGAGCATTTATCTGTCAGCATCACATGACTGAACTTTATGAATTAAAATAATACATAATAAAGAATTAAAGGATTTATTGTCATACGCCCAACACTCCTCCAACAATGATATGCCATATTCTTAAGACTTTAAAAAATAAAAAGTCCAATAAAACAAAGCAGGGTTAAGTAAACGTGTGGAATAGAATTTGAGAAATTGTGTGTAAAGTTAAATAATTCAATTGCAATTCTTCATATATTGCATATCAACGGTCATCATTCCAGTGCGTTGTCTGTGGCTGTGTTTCTGACAGGCTGCTTGCGACGTGCTACGGGTCATTATTCTGCTCAGTGCCAGCAGGAGACACACGATGATGAAAGAGAAACAGATCGAGGTTCAACTTCCCGCTCAGGAGGAAACTGAGCTGAAACAACCGACACTTTCAGAGACTTTCAAAAGGAAAGAGAAACTGCCCCAGAACAGTGAAAAGGCCAAAACATATAACAGCCAAGATAGCTGAATTCATCGCGTTGGATGACCAGCCGTTATCTGTTACCTTTTTTTTCTCTTCATGCATTGCATAAAGATCGGATCGGGAAAAATCGGTATCGGCAGATTGTCAAAATCAAATGATCGGAATCGGATCGGGAGCAAAAAAAGGTGATCGGGACATCCCTAGTCTCTGAGAGTCAGAGGGCTCGTCATGCAGAGAGGGGATACAAACAGGACACACATAAAGACAGGAGCAAGTGGAGGACAACAAGGAGTGAGAGGACAACACAAACATGTATCTTAGTTTGGGCCGAGAGGTTAGATATAAAACAATACAAGAGTATATTTGTCAAGTGGGATTAAATACTGTGGGAAAAGTATTCACAACGTAAATATTAATTGTCAATTTTCCCGCATCAGGACTAATGAAGGATTTCTGTTTCTCATTTCCTGACTGCCAGAAAAAGGAATTATGATGGCATGAAACGCAGTTTGATCAAAAGGTGCAAAAAATAAGCGATGCATTACAAAATATGTGTTTTTTACGTTTTAAATCCCAAAAGTATGTTTCCATAGCAACGCAAGGTGAGAGGGTTAGGATTAGGGAAAAATCACAATCAAAGAGTTTAAAGCTTTTTAGTTTTGGGGCGACTGCGTCCTTGGGCAAGATACTGAACCCCGAGGTGCTCCCGATGGCCAACGGTGTGTGAGTGTGAGTGTGTGTGTGTGTGTGTGTGTGTGTGTGTGTGTGTTAGCTTCACAAGTGGCACTGCTCTGTATGAACGAGGTGTGAAAGGGTGAATGATGACATGTAGTATGTAAAGTCCATTTAAAATGTTATGGTGGCAGAAGCTAAAGATTACTCTATTAAGTGTTTGCTTGTTCCACTCATGGCAATAGATATAAATACATTCACAAACACTCTTTAAGAAGTTTATAAAGCCCGTGTTGGACAGAAGCAAGAACAAAAGGGCAACATTTGATAAAACATTCAGCACGTAAAATACACTTTAAGATTAAGGATTGTTTCGTATGCGATAGGCAGCGCTGTTTCTATCAGTTCAATGAGGAAGGGTTTTTGAATCAGCTTTTTTTCTAGATGCCTGATTGGCTCCACAGTGATGGCTCATGGATATCGTCGTATTGAAAATGGTCAAAAACCGCCATCAGCAAATGGAACGAAAAAAATATTACTTTTCCCAGCTCAAAATCGTCAAACTTACGGCCAGAACATGAACATGTGGTATTACCAGAGACAACCAGGTGTTACTTTGAACATCGACGGTATGGCTGATTGATTGAAAGTAATAAGAAATACTTCCAGAAGCAGCAGGTGGTCCCAGCTCACGGCCCTGTGGGGGTTTAACACAGCCCCGACGCAGGAGGTAAATGAGAGAAAGCTAATTAAAAAGAGGAGCGCAGACTGAGCCGGGGGGGAGCGGGGCAGGGTGAGTGCTCCACGGCCACCGCAGGGCGACATCACTTTACCTGGGAGGAAAGGTGAGGATGACCCGAGGAAGATAGCTGCACCCCGAACACAAACACCGTGATCTGTTTGGGAATTAAGGAGATGAGTTTTCCATATTTTAGTTGGACAAAGTCAAAAAACCCTCCTGTGTTTCGTCCACTTTAAAGGTCCCATGTCCTCCAAATGGACCAATCCGTGGAGCTCCTCACAAACTCACTCAGCCATATCTTTTCTCAGCCGCAGCTGCATGGATCTCCACTCCCTCACGTGTGTGTGCTCAGGCTGAGCTCCGCTGTGTCTCGCTGTCTCGCAGACCCCACGCAGCAACCAGGAAACCACACCAGTAATCCAGCTAGATAAAGAACATACTGATATACACCTGAACATCAGCAGGAGAGGACTCTTTAAAGTAGAGACACTACATACTGATATACACCTGAGCATCAGCAGGAGAGGACTCTTTAAAGTAGAGACACTACATACTGATATACACCTGAACATCAGCAGGAGAGGACTCTTTAAAGTGGAGACACTACATACTGATATACACCTGAGCATCAGCAGGAGAGGACTCTTTAAAGTAGAGACACTACATACTGATATACACCTGAACATCAGCAGGAGAGGACTCTTTAAAGTAGAGACACTACATACTGATATACACCTGAACATCAGCAGGAGAGGACTCTTTAAAGTAGAGACACTACATACTGATATCACCTGGACATCAGCAGGAGAGGACTCTTTAAGTAGAGACTCCTGAGCATCAGCAGGAGAGGACTCTTTAAAGTAGAGACACTACATACTGATATACACCTGAACATCAGCAGGAGAGGACTCTTTAAAGTAGAGGACACTACATACTGATATACACCTGAACATCAGCAGGAGAGGGAACTCTTTAAAGTAGAGACACTACATACTGATATACACCTGAACATCAGCAGGAGAGGACTCTTTAAAGTAGAGACACTACATACTGATATACACCTGAACATCAGCAGGAGAGGACTCTTTAAAGTAGAGACACTACATACTGATATACACCTGGACATCAGCAGGAGAGGACTCTTTAAAGTAGAGACACTACATACTGATATACACCTGGACATCAGCAGGAGAGGACTCTTTAAAGTAGAGACACTACATACTGATATACACCTGAACATCAGCAGGAGAGGACTCTTTAAAGTAGAGACACTACATACTGATATACACCTGAACATCAGCAGGAGAGGACTCTTTAAAGTAGAGACACTACATACTGATATACACCTGAACATCAGCAGGAGAGGACTCTTTAAAGTAGAGACACTACATACTGATATACACCTGAACATCAGCAGGAGAGGACTCTTTAAAGTAGAGACACTACATACTGATATTAAACTAGAAAATTAGCAGGCATGAGGACCAGGACTGCACAATAAAAAAAAAAGATTGCTCCTTCATAATAAGTAGATCAAAGTAGTGATACTGTAGGGAAATTAAAATACAAGATTTGGCCTCATAGCATCCCCAGATTTCATTTCTGTAATCTTCTGTTCTTACCTGCATCATTTAGTAAATTGAGTCCCAAATATCTTTCGTCACAGTCTATAAAATGCTCGCTGAGCTCTGCAGTCTCTCCTCTTCGTCCCTCATTCCCTTCTTGTTCTCTCCAGCTCCGTCACAATGTACCTCAGATCAGCATCCTGCAGATGATGCTCATCAGGGGGTTTGTGCTTCAAAAAAATTACCAAACATTTCAATATTCAAGGTTTCAGTTTCAGTAACAACAATATTTTTATATTCATTTCATGAATTGTTGTTTATTTTTGTTTTGTCAGTCCAAAACCCAATGAAAAGTACTTACATATGATATAAAAACAGATACAAAACAGTAAATATAGACATTGGAGAGGCTGAAAACATGAATTACTAAAGTATCAAAACAGTTTCCGATTCTTTTTGATTGGCTAATCATTGCATCTCTCATCTCGGTTAGTCGTGACACTTCAGGGAACTTCGTAAAATGATTGAATATCTTTGTTTTCCAGGATTTGAAAAAAGCTTATTTTGGATGAAATGTGAAACCACTGACTGTTTAAGCTCGTGGTGAACCATCGGTGTTGAAGTATGAATACCTGAAGTCATCGCTGTGTTATCTCTCTTGTTACCGGAGGGAAAGTTTTGATTGTAGCGCAGCGACATGAGTATTACAACGCAGCCTGAGGCGAGACCAAAGCTGTATTTGTTTCACTATAAGCAGCACTGCCACGGCGATCTGAACAGTGAGCAAACAAGTCTTTAAGAAGAGAAGTAAACAGACAAAGCCAGGTCATCTACGAGAGCTCGGTCTCAAAATAAAAGCCCTGGTTTAGAGATGGACAGAAAATCCTCTCAAGGTGTTTTCTCCAGGCCCTCACAGCTCTGTTTTCCCGTCTGTTGACCTCCTTGTTGGAAGGAAAGGAAATGAAAAGACAGGAAGACCTCGACCGCTTCTTTTTAAAGACACACATTGACAGAGAGCGCTTCTGTAACATGATGGAGGGCAACCTCCAAAAAACGTTTCCAGTCACCAAATGAATCCCGCTCTGTCAAAGCTTTCTTTAAAACCCCAAACAAATGGAGGATAAAGACGGAGAGCTCAAAGTGGTGTCAGTCACACACCGACAGCTCTGGTGTCTTTTTGAGAAAAACTCTTTGGACGTCAAGGCTTTCAAACTCGGAGAGAGATAAAGAGGAAGGAACCCAGTGCTCTCTGCTGAAAGGGTGTTTGCTGCCACAATAAAGAGACATGTTTTCCAGGAGAAGCTCTGTGTTGCTTTGACTCTGTCTCTTCAGGAGCCTGTGCACATGCTCTCTTATACAAACAAGAGTTTAGTACTACAATCAGGCCCACCTTAACCTGCCATCAGGCCCTGGGGCTAATGGTTTTGTAGGCCCCCTATTTAAACAACAAATGAAAGTCATGTATAGCCTCGGCAGGCTCTGTGATCGCACTTCTCCACTCTGCTCTACGCGCCTGGTCCTCTCCTCCAGGTGAGTGACGTATCGGGCCTCCCTCATGTATTTGTCCGGTTGCCGTTGGCTCCCCTCCACGTAGCAAGTCCTCGTCGTCCTCTCATCTCCTCCAACAGATAATGTCCCTCCTGTCTGTTTTTCCTCTCCCGCTACTCCATCGCTATCAGAACCAGACGGCCTACTTGGCTCCGAGGCCCCGCCGCCGGCACCGCTGGCGCTCGGTATCATCTGTGCTTCCTCCTCATCTGTCCTTCCTCCTCTTCCTGGCCTACAGGTTTACAATAACCTGTAGGCTTCGGCATGTTTTGTAATAGCTGCTTGTCTCGAAACTCCTTTTCCCTCAACAATTTCCTTTCCCGAGCGCCTCTCTCAAACTTTTTCTTCTCCGACATTTTCTCCTAAACAACCTTCATCTGTCACTCAATCACTCGCAATTTGAATAAGTCACATGTGAAACATATTCTCATTCTGATTGGCTGTTAAGTGGCGCCCACTGACTGTTTCGGAGTCATCTCTGGAATCCATCGATCTGATTGATTAGCGGAGCAAATGATCAAAATACTACGGAGGGAAGATATTTTCGTTTGGATTACTGGTCTGTGGGAAGCTCACGAGTGTGTGTGTTTGTGTATTTTTGCGTTTGTGTGTATTGTGTTTGTTTCCCGGGGAACGAGAAACACAGGCTGTTATGCCTGCTGTGACGTCAAGTTACTCCGTTCTCTGCTTGTAATTATGCCGAAGCTTCAAAGTTGTATTTATCATCTGAATTTGCCGAAACAAGTTTAATATTCTGAAAGCCAAGACTTTGTTTATTTGAAACCAGATGAAAACAAACTGTAACGGACCCTGCCGTGTTATCTATGAATACTATACGCTTACATTCATAATGTCAGCCGGAGGGAGGGGGGGTGAGTGGCGAGTGAGAGCTGTCATCTTCCCTTTACAAGCTTCAAAAATGTATTTATCGTGTGATTTTGGAAATAAAAGTTTCATATTCTGAAAGCCAAGACTTTGTTTATTTAAATGTTTTTTAAAAACATCCGAAATAAAAAACTTTTTTTTTTTTAATTACATTTTTTTTCAAAACTTTTTGATTGGCTCATGATAGGCCCCTGATCTCCGTAGGCCCCTGGGCTTCAGCCCATGTCAGCCCGTGCATTAAGGCGGCCCTGACTACAATAGGCGCTTTCACACCGCAGTTCTTTTCTCCCTTTAGTTCCGAAATGTCGCGTTCACATAAAAAAAACCCAGGAACTAAATGAGTTCATGAGAACCTTTTCACCCCCTTTTCAGTCCCTGCTAGAGAGCAGGTACTTTCGTGGGAAAAAGGTTCCTGTGTCTGATTGGCTGGGCGGATTGCAAACCACGCCCCTTAAAACTCCCAAAAAGTTTTGTGAAGCCGCCATTTTCTTATCTTCACATTAGCATTATTAGCATTAGCATTAGCGCAGCGCAGAAACGCAGAGAGACTAACTTATGGCAACACAAAATAAAACATGGGAGCGGTGGAGATGAGGAGGTGTCGGCGTTCTGGCGATTTACTCGGAAGGCTTCAGTCGAAGCTGCTGGGACTCCCAGCAGCTTCGACTGAAGCCTTCCCCAACTCCGGGGACTTCCGGCCGGGGACTTCGGGCGGCAGTATACGCCGTGAAGTGGTTTGCGGCCTGCCAGTAAACCCAAAGCAGAAGAAGAAGAAGTGACGTCAGCGGCTTTGTTTGCCTAATCCTCCCCCAGGGACTTTTTCCGATGTGAACACGATCTGTGAACTAAAGAGTTCTCATGAACTAAGTTCTGATGAACCTTTGTGGGAAAAGTACTGCGGTGTGAAAGCGCCTATACAGTAGATACACATTTCAATGCTTTCATCACAACATGTAAATAACAATAAGACTCTTTACCGGAGCAGAAGACGTGATGCCTCCTAATGTTGGTTTGCCAAACAGGTGCTTCTTCTTCTCCTTCTGTCGTCTTTATTCCACGCTACAAACCAATGTAAAGTTGGACGCCTCCACCTGCTGCAGAGGAGGGGCGAACATTATGATCGCTTCTTCAACTCCCTGCATGACTCTCCCTTCATTTCCTAAACATCTTCTTTCCAGCATCTTCCTTCATTAAGTCCTTGACTGCTGCCTTTAAGAATTCCCTTTACTGTACGTCATTGTTGTTGACATTATTTACTCCTAATTCTTGTATATTTCTGTATGTTTTTCTATTTGTTTGTAACTTCTTGTTGTATTTTTGCTGGTAAAACAAAATCCCAATAAAGATATTCGTAAAACATCTCATCGGACGGGTTTAGTGAACACTCCGCAGTGCCTTGATTCGTTTGAATTAACAATGAATAAAGTTCAAATTGAAGTTTTAGTTTTCCGACAGCCTCTCTCTGGCTCGGCTCTCTCTCCCCTCCCTGTCCTCACCCTTTACCCCCGGCCTCAGACTCCTGCACCCTCCTGGTCACCAAACAAACCTTAACCCCCCCGTTTCTCCCCGGCCCCCTGAGCTCCGTCTTTTACCCTTAAACTGTCAATCACCTGCAGACCGCTCCCTCTGTTTTCCACCTCGGGCAGCAAAACCAATCAGTGTCTCTGACAGTCGGCGGCAGAGCTTCTCCTCAACTTCCCAAACTCAGCTTTTATCTCCTCCTCCCTGTGACCACCAACAGCTCGCCCGTCGACCCTGAGAGAAAGCCTCGGCGATGTTGTGATCCGTCTCCAAACTGCTCAAATCAGATCATAACCATCCTTGTTTGTGTTTCCATCAATACTTCAAGTCTCTATTGCGGTCTATCTTCCCCCATGAAGCAGATTCTGACTTCATCTTCACACAGAAGAAATCCTTTAGAGGATGCTATCTTAACTACCCGCAGAGTTTGTGTGAAACTCCTAAATTAAGACGAGAACAGACACAAGTGACTCTTCTGAAGCCGTTAATCCGCTCGAGCAGCAGGCGTCTGTGTCATTAGAGCATCACATGTTTTCATCCTTCTCTGATGAGTCCTTCAGCTCGGCAGCATTTTGGAAAACACAAGTTTCCACTTCTGCAAAACGCAACAGGAGAGCTTCTCAAGTGGAGAGGCCAGCACGGCTTGACGTCGTGTGTTGGTCTCAGTTGAACAAAGACGATGCGGCTTCCTCTGTCTTTTTACTTTGAATCAGAGAAGTGGGAACCACGGGGAAACCAGGGCGTGTCTGCCGAAGCTCTCCACCAACAGGCACATCAACACAAATGAAGGCAAAGTAACCACGAGCAATAATCTGCAACATGTTCACGGTGGTAGGATGCTGGGATTTTGATTTTCCCTGAAAACTAAACTGCAGAATAAACACCTTTTAGTATGCAGGTATTTTAGAGTTGACATTAATATGAGCGTACAAACTGAAAACTAAGTCCAAGTTTGTAAAGTCAATGCAACCTAATTATGTGACGCTTTAGTGGTGAAATTAATCCGATGGCAACATCACGTTAACTTCAAACAACACCGACATGAGTTGCGTGCTCTGTGTGATGACAGCTAAAGTCCATATAGTCATTTAGCCACTTGTTAACAAAGTGCTTTAAGATTCACGGAGTCCCTATTAAGCTTTTTTGTTTGTGTTCCCTTCCCTGTAGGGGTATATAGGTTGTGGTGCATGCAAATGGTCTGCAGAGGGTACAATCCCTGTGTATTTGGGATATCCGTCGTAGCCAGGGTTTCCGATCAGTTTGTGGGTGATTTGTACTGAGGAACAAGTATCACAGCACCGACGGGTTCAGGTAACACTTAAAGACTTTGTTATGGAACGCAAAGCAGGGTAGGGGGCTAGTACACCCTCCTGAGGGTCCGATTGTGGATGCCATGCGAGCATAACATCTAAATTAACAATCGGGACGGAAATGTTCAGATTTCCAACGGGAGGTTCTGTGAATAAATTAAAAATCAAGAACCGAAAGAATTGAACTATTCATATCTTAGACTGCACTGTAACTTTTATCTTTTAATGTTTATTTTATTAGCTTTTCTTTTTAATGACTGATTTTAAATGCCATTTTCTTAATGTTTTTCGTTTTTCTTTTAATGTTTCTTTTATTATCTTTTACTGTTTTTAAATGCCTTTGTCTGAATGTCTTTCATTTTTGTAAAGCACCTTGAATTGCCTGGTGCTGAAAGGTGCTGTATAGGAAAAAGTTTTTAGAGAGTACTTGTCCATGGACAAGTGAGTTTGGCAATGTACTTGTCCGAATACATTTTTCACTTGTCCAGAATTGACAAAAATTGGGGCCACTGGAATCTTCTTCTTCGTCATCGTATTTTTTTACATTTTCCCACGGTTTTTACGACACCGCTAACGTAAGTGAGCGGTAACATTTTACTGCATCACACAAAGGGATGGGTATCGTTTGGATTTTAACGATTCCGGTTCTGCTTTTCGATTCCGGTTATTTTCGGTTCCGGTTCTTTGAGAGGGTGAAAATAAGTCCCATGACAAACTGGGAGAAAAATATATTTCTGAAAACATTAAGTCAAATCTGTATTCCTATTTACAAATCACTTCATACTGTTTAATTTCTTACGGTTATTGAATACAATTATATAAAAATAATCTCTGCATTGTTTAGTTAGTTCTAAGTGGTGCAGTTTGAGAATGTACAAAGACTCCAGCTCATTCAAAACTCTGCAGCTAGACTACTAACGAATACCAAAAGGAAGGAGGGCTACTCTCCACTGGCTTCCTGTAACCTTCAGAATTGATTTGAAGGTGCTTCTCCTCACATACAAAGCTCTGAATGGACAAGGACCCAGCTACATGGCTGACTCTCTAATGAACTACACACCCGCCAGAACTCTGCGATCAGAAAGAGTCCTAAGAAGATCGGTGATGCAGCCTTTGTAAACTACGCCCCAAACTGTGGAACACGTTACCCAACAATATTAGGGAAGGCTTAATCTCTTTACCAAAGCATTTTACTGATCTTACACTATTATACTGCACTATTCTCTGTGATTGACATTGCACTATTTCTCTATGTTTTATTCCCCATGTTTTTATTTTTAATTATTTTATCCCACTTTATGCTCTTGCTGCTTGTTTTACACTGATGTTATGTCTTATTTTGTACTGATGTAAAGCACTTTGAACTGCAATCCCCTGTATGAAAGGTGCTATACAAATAAAGTTATTATTATTATTATTATATTTATAGCCTATAGGCCTAGCGCTTTTCTACAACTCAAAGACGCTTGCACGCTTACACATGTCCTGCAATACACCTGCTGCAGCTGCCCAGTCCCTCACTGTTTGTAAAAGTTAATAAATAGTATAAATAGCATTTCAATAATGTACTTTCTATACCCTGCTTCATAAACAATACTGACATCCTGCTCCTCCGAGTCTGGGGGTCCGGGGATGTGAGGACAGCGCGAGGACAGACAGGGAGGCTGCTTCACTTCATAAAGGAAATGGCGGTCAATATTAACAGCATAGGAGCTAAAACGCTTAATAACCTTCATTACGTGTTAGAGAAAGAACATAGAAAGTTTGACAAAGTTGAGGCTGTTAAACAGGCAGCGGATCCGCTGTGTGTAGAAAGAGAGAGAGGCGCTGAGCTGCACCGTGCAGCGATCAGCTGATACGGAGCATAGAGAGAGCTGCGGTCCGCGGGGCTCGGCCTCGCCTCCCCTCCTCACAACTCTTATTAATCCCGGGACCGGACAATTGTTATTTGTTCCTACTCGGAACCGAGTGTTGCTTCCCAACCCGGCCACTGTGCTACACTTCCCGCTCCGCCCCGCCCAGCCCCCGTCTAACTCTACAGAAAGCGGCGAGATGCATTTCCTTAGGAATCGACATGCAGAACCGAAACTAACATTTCTAAACGAACAATGGCGGACACGGACAATTTGCGAATGAGTTCTGCCTTTTGTAAACTGAATGTATCAATAATTTGTCAATACATCGGGGCGAAAAACGTCACTTGTCCGCCGGACAAGTCAATTGAAAGATCTACTTGTCCGATATTGTAAATAACACGTCCCGGACGGTGGGACGTGTACTTTTTCGCACACTGCATTCCTGCAGCACTCCTTTGAGGAGATACAAGTGGAACGCACCCCCTAAACACTATCTCAAAGTCCAAACCTCACAACCCTGATATGATTAATGGGACTCTGCCGAGTTCACAGGAAATGTTTCACGGCTCTTGCAACACACAATGAGAGAGGAGAGAGTAACGGGGGCGGACAGAGGAATACAACACAACTCAAGGAGAGACAAAGGGTCTTTAAAGAGCAGGAAGGAGTCAGAGTGAGACAAGAAGACAACGTGAGACAAAGGGAAGAGTTGACAGGAGAAGGGATGTGAGAGGGCAGAGGTGAGGAAGAGGAGGAGGAAGCTTCACACACACAGTTGGATGTTCATCCATTTATGTGTGTTATGTCTGCTGATAGATATATCTGAGCTCCGACTGAAGGCTGCTATCAGCCGGCGGCAGCCTGTTCTGGAAGAGAGGGAAACGTTTTCTAAAACCTCCCAAAAACCCCAAAGTGAAGCAGACAGGAAGTCACAACCCAGGCTCAGGACCTCATCTTATTTTATCTAAATGTAAACATGTACATATTCCTGTTTAGGTGTTAAAGTGAGAATTATGTGGCTCTTTTTAGGAAAATAGCACACGCTTTTAATATTTAAGTTACGTCTGGTGTATAAATCTGAATTTAATTTGGTCTAAAATAATGTTTCCACATGCAGAATAATATTTCTATTATTCCACTCCTTACTGTAATGAACTAATTATGCTGTACTATAAATAACATGTTTTTTCATTAACATATTTTGTCCAAATGTTTATGCAAATCACACATGGGGATAGACGATCAATTAGAACTTTAAATCATCCTTAATGGAAAGAGAACTTTGTTGAATATTTATCGCTGTGGTGTTTTGTAATTCTTCTGGAACGCGTTCATCTCCATCTGACAGCTTTCTTTCCACACAGCACATCGACATTGTGTTCTGTAATCAGCAGAACAATGCTCGGGCTGCAGCTGCAGAAATTAAAAGTACTATCTTATATTAGCATAATGTATGTACAGAAATGTGACCCTCGCATTGCCTTATGCACACACGGAGAATTACTGTTGATTTAGATCAGAGTTTCTGGAGCAGGAAAGAAGATGAAGGGTTTATTATTTGTTTTCACGTGGGAGCACGATTGTTTTCGACCTTGAGCTTGTGTCCGTGTTTATTTTAATCACACAATATTCACATTCCTAATTGAACAGAACGCTTTGTAACGAGACTACATGCTGCCTCATGAAACTGTAGCTCACTTTTTTAGGAGAGTCAAATGTTGAATGCACAAAATCTTATTCTTCTGACCGAGCCACCGGATAATCTCCACGCTTACAACGTCCATGAATTAAAGGCGGAGAATGGATGCGTTTTGACCTTGCAATGTGCATAATGTTAGGTTATGTTGTGCAGGAGATTAGGAAGTGAACATTTCAGGTGTCAAGATTACGCAAATCCTCTCAAAGAGGACATATAATGTACATTTTCAGGTGTATATCAGTATATAGTGTCTCCACTTTAAAGAGTCCTCTCCTGCTGATGTTCAGGTGTATATCAGTATGTAGTGTCTCTACTTTAAAGAGTCCTCTCCTGCTGATGTTCAGGTGTATATCAGTATGTAGTGTCTCTACTTTAAAGAGTCCTCTCCTGCTGATGTTCAGGTGTATATCAGTATGTAGTGTCTCTACTTTAAAGAGTCCTCTCCTGCTGATGTTCAGGTGTATACAGTATCAGTATGTAGTGTCTCTACATGTCTCCATGCTGTAATGTTCACAAAGCTCTTTATTTTTCTCATACTGCCTGAGCTGCAGCACCTCTTTTCACCCTCTGTCTGAAACCAGAGCCCAGTCTGCTCTGATTGGTTAGCTGGCCGGCTCTGTTGTTATTGGACAACTTTAGAGATGTCCCGCCCCTTAGCCTATCACGTACAATGTGTTGGAGCGCTAGCCAATAGAGTGCCACAGTGACGTGTCCTAAAACGCGGAAGTAAGCTGCGCATTGGTTCCTTCGGCAAAAAACCGATGCAATTTCTCCATAGGATTTTTGAAAATAGCTCAAAATAAGGTCTGGGGTTGACACACATTTAAAGGTGGGGTCGGTAAGTTTGAGAAACCGGCTCGAGATCGCTAGAATTTGAAAATACACAGCCGGAACAAATCTGCTACTTCCTCACAGAGCCCCTCCTCCAACACACGAACGCCACATGACCAATGAGGGCACGAGATAAGTTTGTGCCCCGATGGAAGGCTGACAGGCAGGTAGGCCATCCAGTTACTTTAGCCGGGCCGAGGCAGATGATTGGTCGTGCTTTTTACAGTATTACGGCTTCCACAGATGATATTTTTTAATGGATTTTTTGTCAAAGCACTTCAGATATTCATTGCTATCGGGATGTTAAGAGCATTCCATGGAATATAACAAAAAGTGTATCTCGAGCCGGTTTCTCAAACGTACCTACCCCACCTTTAAGAGACGGATCACGTTTTGTTCAGTCGGATAATCTCCACATGTCTACCCTACTTTTATAATTTTGAATCGTAAATCTAATCGATAGATTAATGATAAAAGTAGGGTAGACATGTGGAGATCATCCGACTGAACAAAACGTGATCCGTCTCTTAAATGTGTTTCAACCACAGACCTTATTTCGAGCTATTTTCAAAAATCCTATGGAGAAATTGCATCGGTTTTTTGTCGAAGGAACCCATGCGCAGCTTACTTCCGGGTTTTAGGATGCGTCACTGTGGCACTCTATAGAAGCGCTCGGGTTACATCGTGATGACATCATGTTACAGAAGTAAACAATGGAGTCCAATGAAGGGGTTTCAAGCCTCTTGACACAGGGATTTTTGCATTTGGAGACCATTTACATGCACACAAACCTATAATAATAATAATAATGCATTTTATTTATGGGCACCATTCAAAGCTCTCAAGGACACCTTACAGAGCATAATTAAAGAAGAGCACACAGTAATACAAGACTTAAAAAATACTTTAAAAAAAACAGACAATCAGTTTAGCAGAGATTAAGAAATGGAATACGCCAGTTTAAAAAGGCGTGTTTTCACCTATATATCACACTAGAGGAAAGGGACAACCCCACAAAGCGTAATGGGGCCGCTTTAATATTAAGAGGATACAAAACAGCAATCAGCTCAACTTTAAACAACATTTCCAGTAGATAGGATCCCTCTAAGCTGCTCATATTAATTCCCACTCACAAGCGTTACAAGGAGCCAATCATCCTGTTGTTCTGTGACTTTGGGAAGTGGTGAGTAAGAGACACTTTAGAAATGTAATGTGGGTTTCAGAAGACAAGACATGAAGCAAACGTACACGGCTGAAGTGTCAAGATTGGACAATGTCATCCTTCAAAAACGACACAGTTAGACACAATATTTGACCTATAGTTGTCCTTTACGAAAGGACTTACACTAAGCTAAATCAGCACAATGATTCCCCTCCTGAATTCTGCAAAGAGCTTCTTTAATAATACATTTGGACCACGAGAAAAATAAATGCATCAGCAGTGATTCTTTGCCCTGATTGCAAACAGCTAATTAAGATTGAGTTGGCGAGCGAGGCGGCGTCTACTGATGGATTAAGATACTTCTGTTTACTCACAGTCAGTGGATGAGAGATTACCCATGAGCCTCTTGGGCCAGGCAGAGACAGAGTCGTGGGCGGTCAGCGAGTCGACACGTTAACAAGCTGTGAGCCAACGGCCTTCTGGGAAGAGGCGGCCATGACAGTCGCTCAGACCCGTGATGAATGGCTGCTGGTGGAGGAAAATAAAAGGACATAATGGTGTAGGGTGGAGAAAAGAAGAGGGTTTAAACTGTGAAGGGAGGACGATTTTTTTGGCAGAGCGACTTTGAAGTTAGCATCACAATGGCTACCTCAACAAAAAGCCAATAGGATTTGTCCATTTGATTTTGGAATATTTCTGAAAATAAGCTTTGTGGCGTTTTTGATACTTTTGTTTTGTTCAACAGGATAATCCAAACATATAGACACCGCTTTATCTTTTTTTAAGCTTAAATGCAATCGGCAGAAGTAAAAAAACGAACGTTAAGCTATAAACGTCAATAACGCTAAGCTAAAGGCAGTTAATGTCGGGCATCATGATTTGTTGTCGTCTCCTTTACAAACTTGTGCCACCAAACGACTGCAGTTTTAAAGACACATATAGAAGCTTTGGATATTTACGAGTGGGGTATTGACTGACGTATTTGTATATTATAGAACAACATATGAAATATCTTATGCTTGTGTTAACCACAGACCTTATTTCAGGCTTCTAACCAAAAACACTTTCAAGAAAAGTAAGAGTTGTGGGAGCCGAAAGTGGTACACAGGACTCATTCCTGCACCGATTGTTGGGACAGAACATTTATTATAGGACAATTGTAGAAGAAATATAAATGGAGCTTCAGATTCATTTGTTGATCCATTTGTTTTGTTATTTGGCTGCAGAGTAATGAGCAGAAATATCCCAACAAAGGGACGCAGTTAGGAGCTGTGAGGCTGCTGGGAAATCGAAAATAATGAAACGTCCTCACCTGGAAACACAGAGCGCCGGGCGCAGAGGGATCAACTGGTCGTCTGGAAATGAAACCAGACAGGATTTAAATGGCCTGTTGAGATCAACATGCTGTGTTAGAACTGCTTTGAAGCTTTAGCCCTGTTCAAGGCTGTCTCAGTCACTGCATAGCAGGGGTATTCATGTCAACTTAAACTCAAACTACAATGAAAATAAGCAGTAAAAAACATTGTGATGAACTGAAATTAAATCAGAATCAGAATACTTAATTCTTCCGAGGGGGCAATTATGTTTTAGTAATAGTAAGAATAAAGCTTTATAGAACTTTCATGTACTTAGTCTAAGTGCAGCTCAAAGTGCTTTAACAACATGCTGTAGTTCCTTTATAGCCCAACATTAGCCACCTTTAGCTTAGCGGTGGTGACGTGAAGTCATGTGACCGTGCTGTAGTTCCTTTATAGCCCAATATTAGCCACTTTTAGCTTAGCGGTGGTGACGTGAAGTCATGTGACCGTGCTGTAGTTCCTTTATAGCCCAATATTAGCCACTTTTAGCTTAGCGGTGGTGACGTGAAGTCATGTGACCGTGCTGCAGTTCCTTTATAGCCCAATATTAGCCACCTTTAGCTTAGCGGTGGTGACGTGAAGTCATGTGACCGTGCTGTAGTTCCTTTATAGCCCAACATTATCCACCATTAGCTTAGCGGTGGTGACGTGAAGTCATGTGACCGTGCTGCAGTTCCTTTATAGCCCAACATTAGCCACCTTTAGCTTAGCGGTGGTGACGTGAAGTCATGTGACCGTGCTGTAGTTCCTTTATAGCCCAACATTAGCCACCTTTAGCTTAGCGGTGGTGACGTGAAGTCATGTGACCGTGCTGTAGTTCCTTTATAGCCCAACATAAGCCACCATTAGCTTAGCGGTGGTGACGTGAAGTCATGTGACCGTGCTGCAGTTCCTTTATAGCCCAACATTAGCCGCCTTTAGCTTAGCGGTGGTGACGTGAAGTCATGTGACCGTGCTGTAGTTCCTTTATAGCCCAACATTAGCCGCCTTTAGCTTAGCGGTGGTGACGTGAAGTCATGTGACCGTGCTGTAGTTCCTTTATAGCCCAACATAAGCCTCCTCTAGCTTAGCGGTGGTGACGTGAAGTCATGTGACCGTGCTGTAGTTCCTTTATAGCCCAACATTAGCCACCTTTAGCTTAGCGGTGGTGACGTGAAGTCATGTGACCGTGCTGTAGTTCCTTTATAGCCCAACATTAGCCACCTTTAGCTTAGCGGTGGTGACGTGAAGTCATGTGACCGTGCTGTAGTTCCTTTATAGCCCAACATTAGCCACCTTTAGCTTAGCGGTGGTGATGTGAAGTCATGTGACCGTGCTGCAGTTCCTTTATAGCCCAACATTAGCCACCTTTAGCTTAGCGGTGGTGATGTGAAGTCATGTGACCGTGCTGCAGTTCCTTTATAGCCCAACATTAGCCACCTTTAGCTTAGCGGTGGTGACGTGAAGTCATGTGACCGTGCTGCAGTTCCTTTATAGCCCAACATTAGCCACCTTTAGCTTAGCGGTGGTGACGTGAAGTCATGTGACCGTGCTGCAGTTCCTTTATAGCCCAACATTAGCCACCTTTAGCTTAGCGGTGGTGACGTGAAGTCATGTGACCGTGCTGCAGTTCCTTTATAGCCCAACATTAGCCACCTTTAGCTTAGCGGTGGTGATGTGAAGTCATGTGACCGTGCTGCAGTTCCTTTATAGCCCAACATTAGCCACCTTTAGCTTAGCAGTGGTGACGTGAAGTCATGTGACCGTGCTGTAGCTCCATAGCCTAACGCTAGCTTTTGACTTCAATAATCATAAAGTGGTGTTAATATGTTGAGAATATCCTGCTGAACAATGATCATAAACGTCAATCCTCTTACTTTACTGCAATATTTTCAAATCCAATATATTTTTGTCCAAGGAGCCCTTGCGATGCTAACTTCCTGTTCGGCCAACACAAATACGTCATCACTGCACCTCTCTATAAAGTAGGTCTGGGAAAAAAGAGTAAAAGAAGATGATAAATTATGCATCTCGACAGCTTTGCTCTAAGCCACTAATGATCTCACCTAAACGTGTGTTATTAATCATGTTTCCCTGTGAGCAGTCAGCAGTGGGGCCGGGCTCTCAGATGTGGGGCCAGGCTCTCAGATGTGGGCAGCGTGTGGTCCGATTATTTCATGATGCAGCATTTCCAGCAGCAGGTGTGGCCCTAAACAGCTGCTTCTGTAGCTTAATGAGACGGCCATCGCTGCTCATGCGAAACTCCCCAAATAAATGAGTAAACTAACAGGAGAGAAAATAGCTGACCGCATGGCGAAAGCCACCCGGTCGCTCACTGCATGTGTTTTTGAGCGGGTATTGCACATATTAATATATTGCTCTTTTTGGTGTTTGGCTTATCTTGTTTTCTTTTGTGTCCCACAGTTTTGCAATTTCAATTGTTAAAATGTTCAACAAACCTCCTTTGAAACTAGAACTTTTGTTGTTTACATATGAGGTCTTAAAAAACATATTCTTGAAATAAACTCACCACATTTTTGCAGTTCTGCCTCTTTGATCAAGGTCCTTATTAAGAGAACATCAGAAAACACAAAGATTTAAATATTAAGGGTCATGTTTTCTTCCTAACCCGTAGCAGGCGGTAACCCCTGTGACGGTTACAACATTTGTGAACAGGCTAGATGGAGATAAAGGGTCCCGTGATTTAATAATAAAAGGTGTTAGTGTGATAGAGACTAAAGTACGTCATGCTTTTTAGTTGATTGTTATGAGTGCACCTGCCAAGGGACTGCAGATCAGAGGCGGATTTAGGATTGTAGGAGATCCGGGGCTTAGCCCAGGAGTTGTTGGGGGGGGGGGGGTGCAGGGGTAAAGTGCTATTTTTTTTACAAGTGGGGGGTGGACCAAACATCCTTTAGGGGGGTCGTCGCCTCCTCTAGGGGGGTCCGGGGGACATGCCCCCCCGGGAAGATTTTTTTTTGAAATATTGAAGTTAAAAGCATCAATCTGGTGCACTTTGAGAGCAACATTAACCCTACCTTAATAATACCTTAAAGGGGACATATCATGCTATATTTGAACAATATATTGTAGGGCCATACCTATATAAAAGTATATAAATAGTTTTTCTTTCAAAATACCAAACAGATCCTGCATTTTAGCCATGCCTCATTTCGCTCTATTTGCTCTTTCCAGTGCTGTTTTTGCAGGGGGCTGATTCTGTGAGCTGCACCACGCCCCCCTGCAGGAGAGGGGCGCGTGCTCTGAGATCAGCTGCTGGGCTGCAGCGGGGAGAAGAGGGGGAGAAAAAGAGATCTCCGTCCTCCGTGTTTTATTCTTATATTATTATATAGAGTCGTTATTCATTTGTTTTAAAGCTCAATAAATAAGAAAGAAGACCTTTGACCGGCACTTCTCTAATTTTGTCCGGAAGATTTCAACTTTAACGGACATGTTGACCGGCGAAATAAAAATCTAACTGAAACTCTGCCGCACGGTCCCCTCGTTCCTTGGAAGAGCCGGAGAGGAGGGTGTTTGTCATTTGCTGGTGGACTACCGGAGAGAATTACAGCGAGGGAGGGATTGCATTGAATTACAGCAGCGGGAGCAAACGCTTGCCTCGGGGAGGGAGAAAAAGAGCCAGAGCAGAGTATAAACAGAAGGGCAACCATGCGCGAGAAGTCTTCTTCGCTGCTTTTGAGGCAGACTACAGCGCCACTTACAGGCCTGGCATATGTACTACAGCGTCTCCAGCGCAATGGCCGGCCGTGGCCTAACCCCACATTCCCCTGATAGGTGGAGAATTGACCAATAAGCGGAGCACCACTTCTGTGACGTAGAAAATAATTCAAGATCAGTCTGTATCAGATCCGTTGCAGCCCCGTTTTTAAAGATTTGGGTATGGAGGAAAAGAGAGAGGGTTGTGTTTTCTGACACTTGGTGAGTTCCCTGGAACACCGGGGACTAGGGGTGTAACGGTTCACAGAAGTCACGGTTCGGTTCGTACCTCGTTACGGTTCGGTACAACAAGAAAAAGCAAAAAAAAGTCCCAAATGCATAATTCCAGGTTTTTGTTGTTATTTACTTTTGAACAGTAGTGCAAGTTTCAGTTTAAAAATAAGGAACTCTGACATTTTGAATAATTAACTGTATTAAACAGTTCAAAACAAACCACAAACAGTACCACACACACTCAGATGGCCATAGTATCTATAATGGCTGATGTCAAACAAAAAGGTTTCATCAAGCTGTAAAACTAAAAAGAATGTCTTGAAAATATTACATCATAAATAATAAGAAAGTGTTTCAAGTCGTTGAAAAAATATGCCAAAAGCTTCCGTTATTTATTTTGGTCTCTCGGCTCTCATGTCTATTGGCTTCTTAAAAACAGCGGGGATCAGCTGTTGAACTGCTGTTGTCTTTTGCCGGGCTCCGGTGATTGGCAAATCTGGGTGATGCCTTCTGATATGATTTAGCATGTTTGGCGTGTGTCCCATTAGCATACCGCACCGCTATCGAACAACGCCGACACACCGTCCTCTTCCGATCCACTGCGCATTGCTTATCGTTTTATAGATCTATTCTCATCCACCATCTTTGTTTGTGACGTAAAGAGTGTAAGAGTCACGTTTCTGAATCGGGCACTCTGAGTGGATGCAGTCACAGCCAATCGGATTCAGAGTGTTGCCTGTCAGTTCCGTTGCTATGGTTCCGTTGTTATGTGTACTGAAACGAGAGCCGGTATAATTCCACGCGCGAAAACAAAATAAAAATTGGAATACGTTATTTTAGTGTCTTAAAAGTAGACTGAGGTATGAAGGGTTAACGTTACATCTTAGAATAATTTGTAGTCATGTTCTGTATACATACTAACATATAAGGTATTGACTTAGTGTGGTTTATCTTTTTGTCGCTGCTTTTAATTTAAACTGAGCTGTTGTGTTCATCAGTAAAGTGGAACTTCTGTGTGAACTATTCATATCTTAAACTGCACTGTAACTTTTTATTCATGTATTTTTTCTTTTAATGTTTCTTTTATTATCTTTTACTGTTTTTAAATGCCTTTGTCTGAATGTCTTTCATTTTTGTAAAACACCTTGAATTGCCTTGTGTTGAAAGGTGCTATATAAATAAACTTGCCTTGCCTTGGTTACTCCATGTTTACTAGCTATAAGATTAACGTTACAGTACATCACTCTTTTTCACTTCTTACTCAGTCAGCCAGAGTGCAGATATCACCATTAGATTCACAAACCTGAAACATCATCCATTTCTTCACTGCTGGTGATGACATTGTTGTCAGTTGCTGCTGCTGCTGCTGCCGCTGCTGCTGCTGCTGCTGCTGCTGCAGCTTGTGGCGCCTGCTTCGATGAAAATAACGTTCTAATATCCATAACTTTATAGGCTATTAGCTTAAAACTCGTCAGGCACTAGGAAGGATCACTTCTTCTTCAGGGCAGGGAAGGCTACGCAGTACGCAGGCTAATGTCCCGCAGCGGCTGTCTCTCTGGTGGACTCCGGTACTGCACATTACTCCCGAGACATTTTCAACACAAAAAAAAAAAAATCTTTTTTTAATTTTTTATTTTAAGTGAAACATCCGGGGCTTTTCAGAAAACATCCGGGGCTTGAGCCCAAGTAGCCACCCCCTAGCGCCGCCTCTGCTGCAGATGATTAATTAATGTATTTTTATGCATGATCCATGTTTCATAAAGACAAGAAATAATAAAGCTTAAGTCATATTTGAGCCCCAGTCAATTCTAAAATTAAGTACAGAGTTGAATCCCAGATCAGATGTACTTTAAAAAGTCTTCAACATGTTTCCTTGGTGATTGTAATGTTATTTGAACTTGTTCCCGTTTCTTGTCTTAGATATTTGTCCTTGTTGAAGTCGCTAATCGAGCTGCTGTGATCAAATATGAAATGGATCATCACATCATATTCACTATTTTCTAAAGATCAGCTTCGTGACACGTGACCTCGTGTGTTTTGAGAAACTTGAGGGGATTTGCTTGATTTCTGAAGATGTTTGCAAAAAATAAATATTCCTCTATTTCTGATCCTGCAGTAATTTTTCTGTTCATATGATGCTCCGTGCGAAATCAAATGTCAACGTTTACTTATTATAAGTTATTTACATGAGTTTAGTGACCTAACATACTGTACACACTTAAGGTGCGAACATAGTCTTATGTAGGCTACTTAAATACTTAACAAATATATTCATTTGAACCCAATCTGAGATGTTTCTAATAACCAAGTGGTTTCCTGTGAACAGGAGCAGTTTGTTGATTTTGTAAATAACGCTGCTGGGATGCAAAAACAATTTTAGACCTGATCTGACAAAAATACATTTTCCATGTACTGCGTGCCATCTTCTTTTCTGTTGAGAAACTTGAGGGGATTTGCTGCATTTTGAAGATGGAGACTAAATATTCCTCAATTTCTGATCGTGCAGTCGTGTTTCTGTTCGTATCAAACTGTGTTCAGAGCGGTGAAGACCCCGAGGAGCGAGGAGCGGCGCCAGCTCTTATCAAACCCCGCGAGACCGGAGCAGAAATCAGTGAAACAGCAGCGGGCGTGTTGTTGAACACACACAGGGTGGATGTAACAAGATGCTTTATTCTGCCGGTGTGTATTCAGATGAACCGTGACTGAACATGAAAAAGCCCCAGAGCAAAACCAGGAGGACGCGTCCTTCCCAGGTGAGAGCTGCTGCAACAAAACAGCCCCGAAAGAAAGCTGATTGTAGCCAAAAGCGACATGAATAACAATCAAATGAGGCAAGACCATAGACTGTAGGCTATATATAAGGGAAAGACAGGCTCTCAGGGTAAGGTGCACATCAAATGGGATTTACTCAAGACAATCCAAACATTTGTTTAAGATTAGCAAAATCAGAGTTTTAGCATCTCGTTTGTTTCCAACATGTTTTATTATTATTGCATTAAAGGTGGGGTAGGTAAGTTTGAGAAACCGGCTCGAGATCGCTAGAATTTGAAAATACACAACCGGAGAAAATCCCCCACTTCCTTACAGAGCCCCTCCTCCAACACACACGAACGCGCACATGACCAATGAGGGCAGAGGTAAGTTTGTGCCCCGATGGAAGGCTGACAGGCAGGTAGGCCATCCAGCTACTTTTGACAGTATTACGGCTTCTACAGATGAAATTTTTTTATGGATTTTGTGTCAAAGCACTTCAGATATTCATTGCTATCGGGATGTTAAGAGCATTCCATGGAATATAACAAAAAGTGTATCTCGAGGCGGTTTCTGAAATGTACCTACCCCACCTTTAATATTAAAGCACGGCGTATATGTCTTAGTGGGAGAAACACTTTACATTAAGATGTCTTTTTACATATTTCTTTAAAATATGTGCTTTTTCCTGGTTAATTGATGCACATCCACCATCCCTCCAAAACTACTAAACCTCTGAACATATTCAACCTGTGACTAAAATGTTTTTAAAGGCTCAGAAGTTATCAAAGCGTGTGAATAAAGTGGCCATGATTATTTCATCACATTAGTGGGTGAAGTTGTGCAATTCTGCAGCTTCGTTGTTGCTTCAAACTATGACGTTGTTGTTGTGAACACATAATGTTATTTGGAATAAACAGGGTATGTAACGAGCAGAAACAAACACGTCAACAACTGACAGCGGTTGATGAGTTTGTTGGTCGAATGTTCAATAAAGAATCAATGCAGTGTTGAAATGTTTAAATAAAAATTGTCTTTTTTTTGCTTGACTTTTGGTGCAAAACACATCTATACTCACTAATAGAGATGTCCCGATCCGATCACGTGATCGGGGATCGGAGCCGATCACGTGATTTTCAAAAAATCGGGGATCGGGATTTTTTTTTATTTTTTATAAAATATTTTTTTTAATTTAATATTACAAAACAAAAATGACCATGTTCACGTCTTAAAGTCATCCTGAGGACTTAGTTTTGGTTTAAAATTACACAACATCATGTATGTGTTGCTTTCTTTGGGCTTGTTTAGACCTGGTTGCTTATTTCTCTGAAATCTGGCAACAGAGTGGGCGCAGTGTCTAATAGTAGCAGTAAGCTAACGAGAGGCTACGTTCAGCTGGTGACTCGGGAGTCGGGACAGAGCAAATGTCAGGAGTTTGGAAGTATTATAAAATTGAAAGCGAAGGCAGTGTAACAGCCAGATGCAATGTTTGCAAGGCAGAGGTTCCGCGTGGTGGAAGGAACAGAGCTACGTTCAACACGACCAATCTAATACGCTACCTGAGAAACAAACTCCAACAACAACACGGCGAGTACACAGCGGCACCTCAGGTAACGGCACTGAAACAACCAACACTTTCAGAGACTTTCAAAAGGAAAGAGAAACTGCCCCAGAACAGTGAAAAGGCCAACACAATAACAGCCAAGATAGCTGAATTCATCGCGTTGGATGACCAGCCGTTATCTGTTACCTTTTTTTTCTCTTAATGCATTGCATAAAGATCGGATCGGGAAAAATCGGTATCGGCAGATTGTCAAAATCAAATGATCGGAATCGGATCGGGAGCAAAAAAAGGTGATCGGGACATCCCTATCACTAACCTTTACAAACGAAACATAATTTGAGTACCAGCGAATCAAATCAGAGCATTTATCTGTCAGCATCACATGACTGAACTTTATGAATTAAAATAATACATAATAAAGAATTAAAGGATTTATTGTCATACGCCCAACACTCCTCCAACAATGATATGCCATATTCTTAAGACTTTAAAAAATAAAAAGTCCAATAAAACAAAGCAGGGTTAAGTAAACGTGTGGAATAGAATTTGAGAAATTGTGTGTAAAGTTAAATAATTCAATTGCAATTCTTCATATATTGCATATCAACGGTCATCATTCCAGTGCGTTGTCTGTGGCTGTGTTTCTGACAGGCTGCTTGTGACGTGCTACGGGTCATTATTCTGCTCAGTGCCAGCAGGAGACACACGATGATGAAAGAGAAACAGATCGAGGTTCAACTTCCCGCTCAGGAGGAAACTGAGCTCGTTTCTCATCCCTCCACTCGGTTTCTTTCCCCCGATCCACTGAGATCTGTCTCTGTCTCACGCAGTGCAACGTCTGGTAAACTAATAATCCATCACTATGACCTCGGGGGCAGCAACTGCATCAGTGATGTGTTTCAGGTGCGCGACCTATAACTCAGTCTACCGTGCAATACCCATATCATTAAGGAGCAATTAGAGTAATCTGGATTCAGCATTGATGTTATTATTAATATGAATGCACTGCGTCTTTGCTTACATGTGTCTAGCGCATGCGATTAGATATACAGTATTAATCACATATGGGAAAGAGTCCTCATATTTATATTTTATTACAATAAACAGTATTTCTTTCCACTGTAAAGTATTTTATTGGTAACACTTTATTTTGATAGTCCGTAGTTAACACTCTACAAGTCATCAGTTGACATTCAACAACACTGTTTCAACAGACAAGTAGCATGCATTTCACTAACTGCCAGTAGAACATACGCTACATCTCAAGTGTTGATCCATAGATTTTACAAAAAGTGTCTGTTGACGGTCAACATGTTTTTTGCAACAGCTTATTAACCGATATTCAACCGTACTCTCTGTAGATTGTGAGTTCTTGTGAAAAACCTTTTGTTCTCAAGTGAATGCATTAGGCTTCAGTATTTATCTTATATATTAGTCCAATAAAACAGGAACAGGTGTTTCTAACTCAAACATTACATACATAATGAATAAATAAAGTTTGTGATCAGTTGTGCAAAACACTTCGCTTTATTCCCATGCCTGTTGCATATAATTAGTGGATGAATGTGTGTTCTGTTGATAGGTTATAGACTTTCTGCTGTTCTCAACTGTGTTTCACTTTAGTTGGATAGTCCTAACACATGCCGACAAACGCTTAGTGGAGAACCTACTAAAAGTACACTGATAGTCAACTCTAGATTAGTTGACGATCAACAGATAGTCAACTAAACTCTAAAGCTGCTTATCTGTTGATCACCAATGAATGCTTAATGTAATCTTTAGTTGACATCTTGACTCTCAACAGATTATCAACACATAGTCGACCTGACCCTGTTGACTTTCAACTGACAGATTGATTTTGAGTAGTTGATTGTCAATTTTGAAGATGTTGACAGAATATGCAGATAGTAAGGTTGAATATTGGTTAATACGCTGTTGACATGCTACTAAATGTCAACTGATGACTTATAGAGTGTTAAATATGGACTATCAAAATAAAGTGTTAGCATTTTATTTACTTTCCGTTCATGGTATTCTAAGTGACATGTTCATAGTTACCTATTCCTGCACTTTTTAGCATCATTGTGGCACTACTTTCTTGCACTTCTGATGTCTTCTGGAGCGTGGTCGTCTTTCAACTAGAAGGTTGTGGGTTTGATCCCAGCCTGTGCAGTCAACAAGATACTGAACCCTGAGTTGCACCCGATGGCCAACGGTGTGTGTGTGTGTGTGTGTGTGTGTGCGCACTGCGAGGGGGACCCAAGTTCCCATCAGCAGAAACACGTGGGTTTGCTATCCTGGCTCCAAAATGGTGGAATGAGCTCCCACTGACATCAGGACAGCAGATTGCTTACACACCTTCCGGCGCAGACTGAAAACTCATCTCTTTCGACTCCACTTCGAGCGATAGAACTATTAACAAAGCACTTATATACTAATATACTAATAAAGGACTGGCTTACCTAAAGCCAGTTGAGTAGCACTTGACATGTTTTGCTCTATGAAACCTGATGTACTTTATGATTCTGTTTTCTTCAAGTTTGTATTTTGTTGGTCGAACGCACTTATTGTGAGTCGCTTTGGATAAAAGCGTCAGCTAAATGCAATGTAATGTGTGCGTGTGTGTGTGTGTGTGTGTGTGTGTGTGTGTGAGCTTCCTAGAGCAAGTGATACTGCTCTGTATGAAGGAGGTGTGAAAGGGGGAATGACTCTTTGAGGAGTCGTAATGACCTGATGAAGCGCTATATAAGTACAGTTCATGTATTCTGAAGAGGTATTATTATGGCTTCAATTACCTGAACAAATTCAACAAAACAAACACGACAAAAACAGAAAGAGAATATCAGAAATCAGAATCAGGTTTATCGCCAAGGTGACATTTAAAGCACCATCTCCCTCAGCCCTACTATGTAACGTCATTCAGAAAAGATGCTTCCAGATGCCTACATTCTCACGTTCCCCTAAATGATTTGGTCTCGAGGCGATATGCAACGCGCCCGATGCACTTCCAAGTCTTTAAGATGATTGTGTTTTCACTCATGTATAATTATCCCAGCAGGAAGCCTTTCCTTTTCCTCCAGGTATCACCTACGCTGCCTCCATTAGAGTGGATATCACGAGTGTGTCCTTTCCCTCCCACTTTACACACACCTTTCTGTTTGCTATTCTCTGCTCAGCGGGGAGCCCCATCTCATTCCCGCCCACTCCCCCTTTCTTTGTACGTGGTGTATACATAAACACAGTTAAAGAAGTAAGACGACCAAACGATAAAATAAAAACAATTGAAACTGTTATACGTTAAAAGGTGGGGTCGGTAATTGTGGACAAACCAGCTCGAGTGCGCTCGAATTTGAAAATACACAACCGGAACAAATCCGCCACTTCCTCACAGAGCCCCTCCTCCAACACACACGAACGCCACATGACCAATGAGGGCACGAGATAAGTTTGTGCCCCGATGGAAGGCTGACAGGCAGGTAGGCCATCCAGTTACTTTAGCCGGCTCAGATGATTGGTCGGGCTTTTTACAGCGCCACGGCTTCCACAGATGATATTCATGTATTTATTTTTCGTCAAAGCACTTAATGTATTCATTGCTATCGGGATGTTAAGTGTTAGGGTTTAGGTGTTTTGCTTTCTCCTCCTCCCTCTGTCTTCTCTCTCTCTCCTGTGCAGTGTGGTGATCGTTAGTTCGGCTCAGCCGGTTCACAATGAGGAGCATCTGTAGCCTACTCATCTAATCAACTCCTCCATAAAACCCTGGTCATGTTCACGCTCCAGTGCCGGATCATTCCGTCTCACTCGTGTCTGCTCGAGCCAGCCTGAGCCCTGCCGCCGCCGCCACCAGCGTGAACGAGATCCACCTTCATTTTGTGGATTGTTTTTTAGTTGCTCCTTTTTTCCTTTATCCATCTGGTCTCTGCCGTTCGGGCACCTAGTTAGGATGCCCATTCTCTGCCATTGTAGGTCCTGCACTTTTTTCTTTTTTTACTTTTTTTTTATTGAGTCAGGCACAATGAGTTTACATTTATACAGTCAATATTTTTATTTATTTTTCCCCTTTCCCTCCCTCCCGGTCATAGCTAGTAAAATAAATAACTAACTAAATAAACAAGATAGATACCTGTATAGGTAAAAGTAATATAGAAGATAATATTAAAAGAAAATTTATAGATAAGGGAATAAAGAATAGTAACAGTAATACTTGTACCCATATACTCATATGTATACCCACATGTACACATGCACATACATACACGTACCTACCTACATACATACATGTATACAAAGACAGAACAAATAAATACAACATTAAAAATTAATATAGGTCCTGCACTTTTGACCCAGCCCTAACAGTTAAGAGCCTTCCATGGAATATAACAAGTGTTTCTGAAGTGAATTACCTAACCCACCTTTAAGATAAAGACAATTATTTACGTGAAATCTGGATATACTTAAAAACTACGTGCAGTATACTGCTGCAAAGTACTTGAAAAAAATAAATAAGTGCAGTGTCGTTATGGAGGTGGATGAGAGGAAGCTTGTACTAATGTGTAACATATTTGGAGGGTTGTGAAAAGGCAATACTAAAACATCTGTGAAAAATACAACAGCTCCAACAAATATGATATTGAACTGGTTTAAACATGATCAGGGAAGTCGGTTAAAGAACACACACAGAGAGAGTTGGGTTTACATGTTTTTATAAATGTGAGGAGGGGAGGAGAGATGAGCCGCGGTGAGCGCAGCCTCCTCTGGACAGAGTGTTCAATCACGGCTGGTTTCTTTCCCTCCCTTAAACTTCAATTCGTCACTTTGTATGTGCAGAGAATTTCTCACTAATATCCACAACATGACGAGGGAGGGGTCGAGGTGGAGGTCAGTCAGAGGAGGTTGGATTAAACTGTGAATTCTGTTTCTACTTATCGATAGGAAAGACTCACCACGAGGCCTCGTACGTGGTATTTCCTTACACGTCAAGTGGTTTTGTTCTGCCTTCACGACGCCTACATTACGGGAAAATAAATGAAAACAGACGGAAAAGTTAACTCCGTACGTTGGGGAAATTAGACTTTAGAAAATGCATTATTCATGATCCTTTCAGACTGCCTCGGAAACATTTCTGTTGCCCGGTGAATGCATTACCCTTTTAAAGCATTAAAGCCGCTAATGATTCCTGCGTCTCTTGACCACGATCCTCTTCACTCTGCTGCTGGGGGTCTGGCAGAAAGCCCACTGTCACAACACTGGAAACAACGTGTCTACCTCTGAGCTATTTCCTGTGTGGCACGGCTTAAAAAACGGTTTTCCGAGCGTCTTATCGGGCACGAAAACACACGAGAGATTGCACGCTAATGCCGTCCATACACACCGTGTCAAAGCATCGTTGTCCCTCTGCCTGGATTAAAGCCAACTGAGGCTGAATGGAGCAATTGTACCGGCGCTGCTGCTGAGTGTCATTTTGGTGAAATGTCATGAAATTGGTGGAGCTATACAAAATGAAATAAAAGCAGTTGAAGAGCGGCGCGATGGCAACGGGAGCAGCAAATTGAAGATGGGGAAAAAAGGGGGAGTGGGCGGGAATGAGATGGGGCTCCCCGCTGAGCAGAGAATAGCAAACAGAAAGGTGTGTGTAAAGTGGGAGGGAAAGGACACACTTGTGATATCCACTCTAATGGAGGCAGCTTAGGTGATACCTGGAGGAAAAGGAAAGGCTTCCTGCTGGGATAATTATAGACGAGTGAAAACACAATCATCTTAAAAAATTGGAGTCGGGCGCGTCGCATCGAGACCAAATCATTTAGGGGGATGTGAGAATGTAGGCATCTGGAAGCATATTTTCTGAATGACATTACATTGTAGTAGGGCTGAGGGAGATGGTGCTTTAAATGAATGGAGGATGCTAACAGGAAAAAAACACGAGTCTATTCATAATACTGAGACGGCCGTCGCCAAAAAAACTGAACATCGTCGTTTGTAGTGCAATTTCCAGGTTTATTAAGTTACGATAACTTAGCAAACACGACAGAAAGGAGAAAGGAGGCTCATGTTTCCCTAAGCTTAGATACATATTAAACAGGGTACAGAGCAATGGTCAGCTAGAATCCATTCCCATTTCACATTGCATGCCATTTGTTAGATGCTTTTATCCAAAGCGATTTACATACATTCAGTGCTGTGGACAATCCCCACCGGAGCAGCTTGGGGTGAAGTGTCTCAGGGACACAACGACATGCTGACTGCAGTGGGACTCGAACTTGCTATGCCCTGATTCGATGTCCATCACAATATCCACTGAGCCACAGCCATCCATATCTCATCAGGTCTCATGATTGGACTTGTATGTCTAACTGCTTATGAACAAATTAAATTAATTTAACTGAATGGTTGTCTCATGACATCGGATTAAAGAGGGTGGGTGGAAGATTTTTAGAAAAAGGAAGGACAGAGGAAGCTACAAGGCGTTGAAAAGGCTGATTTTGTGTCCGCAGAGGAAACGTATATCAGATGCTGTACAGTCGCACAGTTTAAGAGCACCTTGACTCTTCCCACCTCTGCTTCTTAAATAGGAGATAACAACGCTCTAATCTCTAATGGAGAAATAACCGGAAGAAACGGAGCTAATCCGTGGCTGAGAAATGGCAGCAGCGAAGGACAACTTTTTAAACATGGCTGCCTGCAGACGACCTGCACTTTTAAAGGATTAGCTTCCCACTCAGTGCCTTCCTCTGCAAAACATGTCCAGCTCCCACAGAGCAGAGGAGTCCTGATACGGATCAGTCGTCGCGGCCGAGCCACCTCACAGCCTCGCTATCCACAAATAAATTGATTTTCTGAAAACAGATGTGCAGTTTCCCCTCTGCGCGCTCTTATCGGGTGCAGAGCTGTGAGGAAGAGGAAGAGGCTGCAGGCCTTCGACACGGCACAATTCACATGGCCTCGAATATTATTACCAACTTTTGTTTCCAACATATCTCACTCAAATCCTCCTGATGAGACGGGGACAACTTACATCTGATCAAGAGTGAAGACATCAGATCCTTTGGGGTTAATTTCATCTTCAGCACACATCTTGTTTATTTAAAGCGGCCCTATTATTCTCATTTCAGGTGTATATCAGTATGTAGTGTCTCTACTTTAAAGAGTCCTCTCCTGCTGATGTTCAGGTGTATATCAGTATGTAGTGTCTCTACTTTAAAGAGTCCTCTCCTGCTGATGTTCAGGTGTATATCAGTATGTAGTGTCTCTACTTTAAAGAGTCCTCTCCTGCTGATGTTCAGGTGTATATCAGTATGTAGTGTCTCTACTTTAAAGAGTCCTCTCCTGCTGATGTTCAGGTGTATATCAATATGTAGTGTCTCTACTTTAAAGAGTCCTCTCCTGCTGATGTTCAGGTGTATATCAGTATGTAGTGTCTCTACTTTAAAGAGTCCTCTCCTGCTGATGTTCAGGTGTATATCAGTATGTAGTGTATCTACTTTAAAGAGTCCTCTCCTGCTGATGTTCAGGTGTATATCAGTATGTAGTGTCTCTACTTTAAAGAGTCCTCTCCTGCTCATGTTCAGGTGTATATCAGTATGTAGTGTCTCTACTTTAAAGAGTCCTCTCCTGCTGATGTTAAGGTGTATATCAGTATGTAGTGTCTCTACTTTAAAGAGTCCTCTCCTGCTGATGTTCAGGTGTATATCAATATGTAGTGTCTCTACTTTAAAGAGTCCTCTCCTGCTGATGTTCAGGTGTATATCAGTATGTAGTGTCTCTACTTTAAAGAGTCCTCTCCTGCTGATGTTCAGGTTCATATCAGTATGTAGTGTCTCTACTTTAAAGAGTCCTCTCCTGCTGATGCTCAGGTGTATATCAGTATGTAGTGTCTCTACTTTAAAGAGTCCTCTCCTGCTGATGTTCAGGTGTATATCAGTATGTAGTGTCTCTACTTTAAAGAGTCCTCTCCTGCTGATGTTCAGGTGTATTTCAGTATGTAGTGTCTCTACTTTAAAGAGTCCTCTGCTGCTGATGTTAAGGTGTATATCAGTATGTAGTGTCTCTACTTTAAAGAGTCCTCTCCTGCTGATGTTCAGGTGTATATCAGTATGTAGTGTCTCTACTTTAAAGAGTCCTCTCCTGCTGATGTTCAGGTGTATATCAGTATGTAGTGTCTCTACTTTAAAGAGTCCTCTCCTGCTGATGTTCAGGTGTATATCAGCATGTAGTGTCTCTACTTTAAAGAGTCCTCTCCTGCTGATGTTAAGGTGTATATCAGCATGTAGTGTCTCTACTTTAAAGAGTTCTCTCCTGTTGATGTTCAGGTGTATATCAGTATGTAGTGTCTCTACTTTAAAGAGTCCTCTCCTGCTGATGTTCAGGTGTATATCAGTATGTAGTGTCTCTACTTTAAAGAGTCCTCTCCTGCTGATGTTCAGGTGTATATCAGTATGTAGTGTCTCTACTTTAAAGAGTCCTCTCCTGCTCGATGTTCAGGTGTATATCAGTATGTAGTGTCTCTACTTTAAAGAGTCCTCTCCTGCTGATGTTCAGGTGTATATCAGTATGTAGTGTCTCTACTTTAAAGAGTCCTCTCCTGCTGATGTTCAGGTGTATATCAGTATGTAGTGTCTCTACTTTAAAGAGTCCTCTCCTGCTGATGTTCAGGTGTATATCAGTATGTAGTGTCTCTACTTTAAAGAGTCCTCTCCTGCTGATGTTCAGGTGTATATCAGCATGTAGTGTCTCTACTTTAAAGAGTCCTCTCCTGCTGATGTTCAGGTGTATATCAGCATGTAGTGTCTCTACTTTAAAGAGTTCTCTCCTGTTGATGTTCAGGTGTGTATCAGTATGTAGTGTCTCTACTTTAAAGAGTCCTCTCCTGCTGATGTTCAGGTGTATATCAGTATGTAGTGTCTCTACTTTAAAGAGTCCTCTCCTGCTGATGTTCAGGTGTATATCAGTATGTAGTGTCTCTACTTTAAAGAGTCCTCTCCTGCTGATGTTAAGGTGTATATCAGTATGTAGTGTCTCTACTTTAAAGAGTCCTCTCCTGCTGATGTTCAGGTGTATATCAGTCTGTCGTGTCTCTACTTTAAAGAGTCCTCTCCTGCTGATGTTCAGGTGTATATCAGTATGTAGTGTCTCTACTTTAAAGAGTCCTCTCCTGCTGATGTTCAGGTGTATATCAGTATGTAGTGTCTCTACTTTAAAGAGTCCTCTCCTGCTGATGTTAAGGTGTATATCAGTATGTAGTGTCTCTACTTTAAAGAGTCCTCTCCTGCTGATGTTCAGGTGTATATCAGTATGTAGTGTCTCTACTTTAAAGAGTCCTCTCCTGCTGATGTTAAGGTGTATATCAGTATGTAGTGTCTCTACTTTAAAGAGTCCTCTCCTGCTGATGTTAAGGTGTATATCAGTATGTAGTGTCTCTACTTTAAAGAGTCCTCTCCTGCTGATGTTAAGGTGTATATCAGTATGTAGTGTCTCTACTTTAAAGAGTCCTCTCCTGCTGATGTTCAGGTGTATATCAGTCTGTAGTGTCTCTACTTTAAAGAGTCCTCTCCTGCTGATGTTCAGGTGTATATCAGTATGTAGTGTCTCTACTTTAAAGAGTCCTCTCCTGCTGATGTTCAGGTGTATATCAGTATGTAGTGTCTCTACTTTAAAGAGTCCTCTCCTGCTGATGTTAAGGTGTATATCAGTATGTAGTGTCTCTACTTTAAAGAGTCCTCTCCTGCTGATGTTCAGGTGTATATCAGTATGTAGTGTCTCTACTTTAAAGAGTCCTCTCCTGCTGATGTTCAGGTGTATATCAGTATGTAGTGTCTCTACTTTAAAGAGTCCTCTCCTGCTGATGTTAAGGTGTATATCAGTATGTAGTGTCTCTACTTTAAAGAGTCCTCTCCTGCTGATGTTCAGGTGTATATCAGTATGTAGTGTCTCTACTTTAAAGAGTCCTCTCCTGCTGATGTTCAGGTGTATATCAGTATGTAGTGTCTCTACTTTAAAGAGTCCTCTCCTGCTGATGTTCAGGTGTATATCAGTCTGTCGTGTCTCTACTTTAAAGAGTCCTCTCCTGCTGATGTTCAGGTGTATATCAGTATGTAGAGTCTCTACTTTAAAGAGTCCTCTCCTGCTGATGTTCAGGTGTATATCAGTATGTAGTGTCTCTACTTTAAAGAGTCCTCTCCTGCTGATGTTAAGGTGTATATCAGTATGTAGAGTCTCTACTTTAAAGAGTCCTCTCCTGCTGATGTTCAGGTGTATATCAGTATGTAGTGTCTCTACTTTAAAGAGTCCTCTCCTGCTGATGTTAAGGTGTATATCAGTATGTAGTGTCTCTACTTTAAAGAGTCCTCTCCTGCTGATGTTAAGGTGTATATCAGTATGTAGTGTCTCTACTTTAAAGAGTCCTCTCCTGCTGATGTTCAGGTGTATATCAGTATGTAGTGTCTCTACTTTAAAGAGTCCTCTCCTGCTGATGTTCAGGTGTATATCAGTATGTAGTGTCTCTACTTTAAAGAGTCCTCTCCTGCTGATGTTCAGGTGTATATCAGTATGTAGAGTGACTACCGGCGTTTACATTTCTGGTTGTTGCAACATAGTGATGTCACTATGTTCCGGAAGTAAACAAAGGAGTCCAATGGGGGCGATTCAACTGCAACAATCTTACAGGATGAACTATTTTAAATGTTTAAAATGTACGCTTTGTGACAAAAAAATGAAAAATCCCTCTTGATAAGTCCTAACAGAACAGAAATCTTACATTTTAAATACTTCCTACAGTCTGTTTCCCAACAAAGGCACAACATCCCCAATACACACACATTTGATGCTTAATCTAAGTAAAAAAGGTACGTTCCTGTCTCTGCCAACACCTACAGTTAAATACAGTGTATTCCCAGCCTCTCCTCTGTGCTGCTGTTCCATTACCAGCTGCATGTATGTGACCTGGCAGCTCATGAGTTGCCTGAGCATCACTAGGACCACGCTGCAGAAAACCAACACATAACGGCACAGGGTTGCCAGCCGTGAGGTTATGATTTTAATAAAAGCACAAACTGTGATCCAAGGAATGAATGTGCACAGGTATTTCCACACAAGGACTCTACAGGTGAAGCTACATCAAAATAGGTATTGCCCGTTGGAAACAGTTAAAATCGAAACTCAAATATGTAAAGATTCGATCGATTTAGGAACGGACTAATTCTTATTTGAAGATGCTGCAGTCCTGTCTTTCAGGGGAAAAGACCACACATCATGATAATTGATTGTAATGAGCTGTTCAGCCGGGGCGTCTGCTTTAGATATTTCCTCAATGAACAAGAACACACGTGAATGAGATGAAGTGTGTTCATCAGACCTGTGAACGAGGAGATGGTCGACCGACTCTCTCTTACATGCTGGGATAACTCTATAATTACTCATCTGATTGAATTCAGACTCCACAGCCGCTCCGATTATAAACGCTCGGTGGGCGGGATAATTACCATCAGCTCTGATCTGAGAGAAGAGATCTGTCGTCTCCAGCTGAGCGCCATGACAACACACGTACAGTCAGAGCAGAAAGGGACTTTAATATAACTAATGTGTGATGAGACGAGATGCTCTGATATCTCTACAGACACAAGCCAACAGAAGGGCATCATGGACCAAATCAAGTCAAATAGATAGACTTTCAAAGACGACGGTTATATGGAAGGAGAGAAATACAGTGAGTCTCAATACTACCGAGTTGCCAACATTTAAATATAATATGTAAAGAATGCTTAATATTTTGTTTTTGAGAAATAAGCAGTTTTCCCCAGAGACGTGTCAGACAGTTTCCTCACGGTGAATAAAGAAACATCTCCCCTTCAGGTCCATTTATGAGTTTCTCTGGAGCTGTCAATCACACCACACGACCGTCAGCAGCAACGCGAGATGGACATCAGTCATCCATTTGAACATGAATTAGAGTTAAACAGAAACTCACGGGACTATTGGATATCTTATAAACAATTTGCAATTTCTTATAATCATGACAAACTTGAACTCTTAGCAGAAGTTGTGTAGCGACAACAAAACATTTATAAGTTAATTATGTGCATTTATAAAACGGACAAGTCAAATCAAGCAATCTGATTGGTTCTTAGCCGTGATATACTGAGCGTATACCACGGGTAGAATTGTAAGTTACTTTTCGCAACAAGTCAGTATCCCTCCGCGTCTGAGAAAAACAGTATACCGTTGGGCTGAAAAGCAAACTGCCTGCCTGTTTGCTTTTGCTTTTTTTTTTGCGTTTGCTTTGTCGACCCTCCACTTCGCGTCGGGCCGAACCACGCCCCTTAGCTGTGATATAATGAGCATATACCACGGCCTGTCGTGAGCTATTGCTTAAATATATATTTATGTTTAATGCTGATGTCCTGCAACTGACTATGCACGATCACCACATCATGCACATTTTGATACGCAAAGCATCTGGTTAAAATCACAACATATCTTCATCATCATCATCATCACCACCACAGCAGACCCTTCCTAAACGATCAGCTGCTCTCCTCTTCACGCAGGTCCCACTCTCACCTCTGTGATCTAAACAGACACGGCTGGATGCTGCAGTAATGACAGCTTTTAAAGCTTCTTTCCATGTCTGAGGAGGAGCTGCGTTGAATAATTAAGGGATACGAGTCATTAAAATGGGCGACATGCCAAGAGGAGGACGAAGGAGAAGCAGACCAATCTAGTGAAGTGATGGAGGGCGAGGATGAAGGTCTCTGATCTCAGCGGGGTCCGAGCATCAGCCTGGATACAAACCCAAAGAGGCTCCAGTAGAGGATGCATTATTCATTGGAGGAGTGTTTCCGTGGTGATTCTGCATCCGCCAGCTGCATCGGGTGAAACACTTCTATCCAGCGCTGTAAAACAAATGGACAGCGTTGTGTATTCACTCTCTGGTGATAAACAGTAGACAAGCTGGATGAAAACCAGAAGGTCACTGACTCCATGTTTTATCTGCCGGGTCTCACATCTCTCAGTCCTGAAGGGTCCATGCTTCTGTTTGTCGAGACTGGCTCCCTCCTGAGTTGTTATTGTATCTTTTCAGTGGCCCAATGGTTTTACAATTACATTAAACACTAAGTTATAAAGTTATGAGTTTAACCCTTAATACAGTTACACCTACTCAATAAAGCTCTTAGTATTCTACAAATGTTTAAATCAAAGTTAACCCTAGCAGTCAGTTAGTTCAGTTTTAAGGTTTTAGTCAAATTACTTGTCCCAAGTTTCTGCCTGACAGATACTGTAGCGGTTTTGAGATGTAAAATCACAATTTCAGTCAGATCAGCTACAGATCATTGATACAGAGTACACACACTGAAACAGAGAAGTCTAAAAACAGAATGTTACTCACACAATTCTAGAAGTCACCAGTTGTTATGCTGTCAAAATCGAGTTGCACACTGGCAGGTCAGTGACCAGGATGAGATTTAAATACAGTTTCTGCGGGGGAAGTGGCCGCAGATCAGAGCTGATGGGCCTCAATCGAGACTGGCTCCCTCCTGAGCCAGTCTCCTCCTGAGTTGTGACACTATCGGACCACGGATTCTTAATCAGCTCTTCAGCCATACCTGCCAACCTCACACCGTCCGATAACAGGAGATTTTTTTCCCAGGGGTGGGGGGGGCTACTGAACACGCTCCCAAGCGGGGGGTCTGGGGGTCCCCCCAGGACATTTTTAACAGAGTAGATGTAATTTCCAGTATTCTGGTGGATTTCGGGAGTTTGACACTTTTATCAGGCTTTACTTACATAGGATCCATTAAAAAGTTAAAAGTAGCAATAAAAGAGCCATATTTAATAATAATTATTACCTGCTGCTTTAGTTGTTCTGACTGCTCAAATCCTGTTATTCCTAATTTTAAAGCCGATATTCCGTGGGGTCGGGGGGCTCGGATCCTTGTCACCTTTTTCATACCTGATGAGTTTGCATCCCTGACTACAGTTGCTTCAGCGTGTAGAAGCTATAGCCTACTATTTGATTTGTTTTAGATAGGCACCACATGTTTCATATGCAGACCTTATTTTCCTGTTCCATGTTAAAATAAACAATTTTTAGTGGTCATTTTTTTTTGGTCATGGAAAATGAGGTAAAGGTCATTGAGAAGTCATGGAGAAGTCATTGAAAATCCTTGGTGAAAAAGTGTATGAACCCTGGTTTTAGGGTAAGCTCCACTGTTTTTTTATTTTATGTATTCACTTTAAGATAAAGGGATTTCAGAAACAAGTCGCACAAGTTTGGCTCGAGGTAAAATTAACAAAAGGTAGCTGTTGTTACCCCTTCTAAACTTATGAAATAATGAGAAAAATATGAACGACTCTTCATAGAGCCACGTCCGCAGCTTTAAAGTTGTAGGAAGCTGAAGCATTACATTTGTGCCAACGGCTAGTTGTCGTTTCTAAGGTATTAGAAAGTTGGTGTTCTGGAAGGTTTAGCATAGGATTAATGTCCTTGGGATGCTCTCAATAACTGTTTTACAATTTTGTGTGTGTTTTGTGTAACCCTGCTTCAAAGGTCCATCATACAAGATGTAGGGGATCTATTGGCAGCTGCTGAACATCCATCATTATGGTTTACTAATAGTTATCACTTCACTTCCTCCTCCAGCTCCTGGACACAGCAGGAACCTACGCCAAGATCCTGTTTGTGGTCTTCAGCTCCGCCTCCAACACCATCATCCCGGCTCTGCTGCAGGAAAAGCTCTCCCAGCTGCGCGTGCCCGACTCCACCTGCAGGTGGATCACAGACTTCCTGTCTGACAGGAAGCAGCATGTGAGGCTGGGGAAACACGTCTCTGACCCCCGGACCATCAGCACCGGTTCCCCTCAAGGCTGCGTTCTTTCCCCTCTGCTCTTCTCCCTGTACACCAACAGCTGCACCTCCAGTCACCAGTCTGTCAAGCTCCTGAAGTTCAGACGATACCACCCTCATCGGACTCATCTCCGGGGGGGGGGGGGGGGGGGGACGAGTCTGCCTACAGGTGGGAGATGGACCATCTGGTGAACTGGTGTCGGGAAAACCACCTAGAGCTCAACGCTCTCAAGACAGTGGAGATGATTGTGGACTTTAGGAAGAACGCTGCCCCACCCGCCCCCATCACTCTGTGTGACTCCCCATCACTCTGTGTGACTCCCCAGTAATTGCTGTGGAGTCTTTCCGCTTCCTGGGCACCATCATCGCTCAGGACCTCAAACGGGAGCAGAACATCGGCTCCCTCATCAAAAAGCACAGCCGAGGATTAGGGCTGAACGATTAATCGATTTTAAATCGAAATCGCGATTTGTGGCCGCATTTTACAATAAACTTCCGTTGGGTCGTTTGAAAACAAATATCGCAATTCGAATCGCAATCGCAATATTTGTCAGAAAAATCGCAATTAGATTTTTTCCCCAAAATCGTGCAGCCCTACCGAGGATACTCCATCACCATCTGGTACGCTGCAGCCACAGCCAAGGATAAGGGCAGGCTGCAGCGTGTCATCCGCTCTGCAGAGAGGGCTGTAATCTGCCATCCCTCCACGACCTGCATGCCTCCAGGACCCTGAGGCGGGAAGATAGTGGCCGACCCCTCCCACCCTGGACACAAACTGTTCACCCCCCTCCCCTCCGCGCTCCATCAGGACCAGAACCTCTCTCCATCAGGACCAACACCTCTCTCAATCAGGACCAAAACATCTCTCCATCAGGACCAGAACCTCTCTCCATCAGGACCAAAACCTCTCTCCATCAGGACCAAAACATCTCTCCATCAGGACCAAAACATCTCTCCATCAGGACCAAAATCTCTCCATCAGGACCAAAACCTCTCTCCATCAGGACCAAAACATCTCTCCATCAGGACCAAAACATCTCTCCATCAGGACCAAAACCTCTCTCCATCAGGACCAGAACCTCTCTCCATCAGGACCAAAACCTCTCTCCATCAGGACCAAAACCTCTCTCCATCAGGACCAAAACCTCTCTCCATCAGGACCAGAACCTCTCTCCATCAGGACCAAAACATCTCTCCATCAGGACCAAAACCTCTCTCCATCAGGACCAGAACCTCTCTCCATCAGGACCAAAACATCTCTCCATCAGGACCAAAACATCTCTCCATCAGGACCAAAACCTCTCTCCATCAGGACCAAAACATCTCTCCATCAGGACCAGAACCTCTCTCCATCAGGACCAAAACATCTCTCCATCAGGACCAACACCTCTCTCCATCAGGACCAAAACCCCTCGCCACCTCAACAAGGCCCGCCCCCCCCCCCACTGACACTTTACCTCAGCCGCAGACTCTATGCATTACATAATGGAGATCACAGGATGGTAAATAATGCAATGTTTAAATATTGCTTACTGCACATATTTTATATTCTACAATGTATTGCATTCTATTTCGATGTAAATTACTGCTTTATTTTATTGCTATCTTACTATATTTTATTAGTGTTCTTAATATAGTTCGCTATCTGTGTACTTTTTTTTATTTTTGTTTTTTATTTGTATGTATAGTCAAATTCCTCATACGTGTGAACCTACCTGGCAATAAACCCGTTTCTGATTCTGATCTTTTTGTCTTCTAGGTTGCGCTGCCAAATCTACAGCAGCGCAGAATGGACAGAGGAAACATGATTGGGCCTCAAGTTTTTTGCAGCCAATATACATTCTCCTACAAACTTGGGATAGGAGGGTGAGTGAACAAGCTATCCATTGGTTGGAACCTACCATTGTTAGACGTACTAAATCCTGCACACTGCTCCTTCAAATTGACAATGTGAACATATGTCGCCATTTTGTAAATCTTGTTATTTTCTGCAAACTACTTATTAGCTTAAGTTTAGGGAGTGAGGTGTGACTGATGGTGATTCAGAACATGATTATGCTCTTTGTGAGCCATATAGTACCGACTACTGAGTTTGAATCCAACGCCTATAATGTATTTTATGTCTCTTCTCTGCCCTTGTTTCATGTCTCTCTCTAATCCCCTGTTGAAGAATAAAGCATGAACTTAATCTAACAAAAAAGGTTAGGTTGGAATCAGGTGATGGTGAAGCTATAAGAAATAAACCTGTTTTCTAAAATAAATTTGAATATTAAAATCATGTTTTCTGTCATTTTTAGTTTGATTTCATACATTTTGGGAAATATGGTAATTCAAGGTAATCTTGAACAAGCTAATAACAACCGTCTGCCAACAATACATGGTGTAGTGTGTGTTTACAAGTTTGGACCACTTCATTCAGTACAGTATTGATAATAATAATATATTTAATTTATATAGCGCTTCTCATCTGCCAAGACAAATCTCGAAGTGCTTCACAACAAGGGATATTGATACACTTTGAGAGATTAAACAAATAATTGTAATAATAATAAGAAATCAAAAAATAAAATATAAAATAGAGTACAAAAATAAAGTCGGAGATAGCGATACAAATGGCAGTACTCCAGGTGTACCATGCTCAAAGTTTATTGGAAGGCCTGCCGAAAGAAGAGGGTCTTACGGCCCCTACACACGGCGGCATGCGTTGCCGCTTCAACGCTTCTGCCCATTCACTTTGAATGGGGTGACGTCACGATTCGCCGAACTGCATTGTGGGAGCAAAGCGTAGCTTCTCTCGAGGTGCTCGCTGCAAAAGTAGAGCAATGTTCTACTTTTGCCGCCTCGACGGAGGCGTCAGCCAATCAAATCCCTCGTATGTAAATCTGACAGAACAAGCACTAGCCAATCAAACCGGGTGTATGTTGGGAGAGCCAGACCGCAGTTATTTCCCATATGTCAACAAAAGGAGGAGAAAATGATCGTGGCGGTAGGGAATCACCCGGTACTCTATGACCAGTCCCTCTTTACATACAGGGATACAAACCGGAGGAGCCAGGCATGGGGGAGGTGGCAGAGACAGTGGGGGAAACTGGTAGGTTTTCGCTTGTTTGGGGAGTTTATATCCAGTGTATTTCGTTTGAATGGACAGCTAGCAAGCATAGACAGTATATGTAGCCAGCATGGATGTAGCGTGAATGCTTTGCTTTGTATGTCCGGGGCGGGACATTCATGTGGTTGGTTGTTGGTCGGGCTGCTCGCGTTGACTCCCCAAGCTCAAGACACGCCCACCGCCAAGCGGCAACGCACGCCGCCGTGTGTAGGGGCCGTTAAGGCCGGTTTTGAAGACCTCGGTGGAAGGGGCAGATCTCAGCTGATCTGGGAGGGAGTTCCAGAGGCGCGGGGCGAATGAGATGAAGGCTCGGTCTCCCATTGTTCGGAGACGTGTGCGGGGGATGTAAAGAAGAGGAGCGTGGCTGGAGCGGAGAGAGCGGGTAGATGTCTGGGTACGGATGAGGTCACAGAGGTATTTTGGGCTTTGTCCATTCAGGGCTCTGTACGTGAGGAGCAGAACCTTAAACTGGATCCTGTAGTGGACTGGGAGCCAGTGTAGTTTTGCAAGTATGGGGGTTATGTGTGCGGACCTTTTTGTACCGGTGAGAACTCTGGCTGTGCTGTTCTGGACAAGTTGCAAGCGGTTGATGGATTTGGCTGGGAGACCGGAGAGGAGTGCATTGCAATAGTCTAGTCTTGAGAAGACGAGTGCATGAACCAGTTTTTTGATGTCATCAGTTGAGAGTGAGGGCTTCAGTCGGGAAATGTTTTTCAGGTGAAAGAAGGAGGTCTTGGTGATATGTTTGATGTGGGCTTGGAAAGACAGAGTGGGGTCAAACCTTACACCGAGGTTGGTGACAACAGAGGAGAGAGGAATGAGCTGACCATCAAGGGAGGGGCTGATGTTGGCGGCCTTGGCAAGCTGGTCGGTGGTGCCTATCAGGATTGCCTCCGTCTTGCTGCTGTTGAGCTGAAGGTAGTTGGTGGTCATCCAGGAGCGGATGTCTTCCAGGCAGGTGTTTAGTGTTTGGATAGTGGTGGTATTGGGTTGTGTTTTGATGTAGACCTGAGTGTCGTCGGCATAGCAGTGGAAGTTGATGTTATGTTGTCTGATGATATGACCCAGAGGTAATAGATAGATTAAAAACAGGATCGGCCCCAGCACTGAGCCCTGTGGGACCCCGAATGTCACTGCGGTGTCGTCAGACCTGGAACCCCCCAGAGACACGTGGTATGATGTTGCACTTGTTAATGGTCTGTTAAGATGTAGACCTATATGCAGAAAACTCATTGGTGAAAAACATTCACTTTTTTAATGTGTTACAGTATGCTTAGAAAAGTTGAATATTTTAATGTAAGTTTTATATTTAGATTCCCATTTGGATGATGGTTGAATCAACATTGATTATATGTCAGTTATGGTTGAAAGTCCAACGTTTATTCCAACATTTATTCAACATCTGGACTACCTATGTTGCAAATGTATTATCTTTTCAATTTACACACGGCATCTATTGCACGTCTGTCCGTCCTGGGAGAGGGATCCCTCCTCTGTTGCTCTCCCCGAGGTTTCTCCCATGTTCCCTTTAAACTGTGGGTTTTCTCTGGAAGTTTTTCCTGGTACGATGTGAGGGTCTAAGGACAGAGGGTGTCGTATTGTCATACTGATATTCTGTACACACTGTGAAGACCACTGAGACAAATGTAACATTTGTGATATTGGGCTATATAAAAAAACATTGATTGATTGATTGATTGAACATTAAAACAATTTGCGCTTTCTGTTTAATTTCAATGTCCGGGTTTCAACATGGATTCAATATTTCTGCCTAACCATATTTCAACATTGATTCACTCATATTTTGCTATCTGGGAAATCAGGTTTGATTTGGATAATGGATATTTGCGGTGCTGCGAAAGCAACAATTTATTTTTATTGTTCAGAGCATTCGATGTATTGATTGCCGTCTGGATTTTAAGAGAACTGAAACAAAAATAACAAAAAATGCTTCTGTGGTAAACTGCTGCCTGCCTAGCTTAATGACCAGGTGCAACATGTGTGTAGCGCTAATTAGCAAGTGTTAGCATGTTAAACTAAGTTGGTGAACTTGGCTCAACCACACTATAGGCATATGAATGGGCATGCGTTATCAGTGATAAGCTGATCACGAGAAACACAACTGGCACATGGGATAACAAGAGATGAACATAAATAAATATCTGCATGAAAACGTTTCCTCTGTTAGCAGAACACTATCCAAAATAACTACAATCATTTACATCAGTACAAAGACTTCTGGATTTAAAAGTAGTGACAGTAAGAGATCCCACTGTCAAGCAGCATGAAATAGAGAGAAGCCCTGGCTGCACATTCTAACACTTAAATGTAGTTTTAAAAGGAGCTTCATGTTTACTGCAGCTTCCACCACGCTGTGACTCGAGATAGAAACACAAAGTAGTGAGCTGCATATAAGCCTGTGAGCTGCAGGACGACCAAAGCAGAGGAAATGTGTGGCTTCAGCACATCAAAGGTTTTTCAGGCGTTAACCTAGAAGGATACATTTGCATTTTCTAAAAGGGAGCGAGTCCCAGTGGCATTTATCATCCTGCTCGACTGCATTAACTGTACTCTGATGAGACTGCATGCCCCCTTTAGTTGGTCCTTCTTCACTGAGTTTCTGATCGCGCTGAAGAAGTCAGTTTCACATCTCGTCCGTGATCACAGAAAATAATCAAACAGGAATCCGTCGAATCACCTCGGGGCGTCTTGAGTGTTTAAACGGGCAGAAAGTGTCTTTTCACAGAGTCACTTCCTGCAGAGTGCTAACAGCCGTCAGGGATGTCAGCGCTGACGGATGTGTATCCTCCCACTGTTGATCTGAAAGGTAATATAAAAGACGTAAGCGTATCTAAATTGTCCTGGTTGATATGTGTCATCTTCATTTCACAAAGAAACAAAAGCGATGAAAAGAATAACAAAACACGGGGGATTTCTTTTCTCTCGGCTGCTGGCACGTCTTCTCTGCATCCTTGGCACGTCGATGTAAACACAAGCTGGCACAATGAACGTGAGATTCCTCTGCAAAGCACAACAACCTGAAGTTCTCTTTTAGAAAAGCATCGTTTATTTATTTTCATCAAACAGGATTTTGTTGAAACAGTCAGAGTGGGTGAAATGTGGATATTTAAATGGCACAACATCACTGTTATTCACCAACACTACGGTTACACTGAACACACGTCAACCAGCGCACTGTGAGAGAGGAGGCCCTGACAAAACAACACACGGCTAGGCTGTTATTCTGTCGTCATACAATCTCATGAAAAGACCAAATACAACTTCCCTCTTTGCTGCCTTGAACCCAAATACTTTAGATATAAAGAAAGTCACAAATATATATTCTAATTTAAAGGAAATCTCACTTATTTCCCCCAAAATCACAGTTGTTTTAAGCAAACGTTACTCCAACAGATGTACACTAGTGTTCAGGAATGAATGCATCTCCACGTTGTGTTTAAAGCAGCAGGATGCAAATCAAACCTGTCCGTGTCAATAAAGGAACTACAAATAGTTTATATACAATACTTGAGCTTCATGGCACAGATCAGTAAGGTACATGAAGTGTTGGACGCAGAGACACTATTTGTTAGAATGGGCAATTCATTGTTATTTCTTGTTGTTGGATTTGAGGACGGTAATGACATGTCGCCTCATCGACTCAAACATTCAAGGCAAAATGAATTCATCCCCTGTGAAAGGACCAGGTCTGGAGGATTCACTAATATTGTGGATGTTAAAGGTGGGGTAGGTAAGTTTCAGAAACCGGCTCGAGATACACTCTTTGTTATATTCCATGGAATGCTCTCAACATCCCGATAGCAATGAATATCTGAAGTGCTTTGACAACAAATCCATAAAAAAATTCATCTGTAGAAGCCGTAATACTGTAAAAAGTACAACCGATGGCCTACCTGCCTGTCAGCCTTCCATCGGGGCACAAACTTATCTCGTGCCCTCATTGGTCATGTGGCGTTCGTGTGTGTTGGAGGAGGGGCTCTGTGAGGAAGTGGCAGATTTTCTCCGGTTGTGTATTTTCAAATTCTAGCGATCTCGAGCCGGTTTCTCAAACTTACCTACCCCACCTTTAACTGTTTTTCGGGAGGCTGTGGCGCAGTGGGTAGTGCGTTGGTGTTCGGATCAGGGGGTCAGAGACACTTCACCCCAAATTGCTCCTGTGGGGATTGCCCACAGTGTTGAGTATGTAAGGCGCTGTGGATAAAAGCGTCTAACAAGTGACATGTAATAATAAGTAAGGGATACTTATCCCGCTTATTACACACGGCCACATTCTCGACAATATTAATTGAAATGCTTTTATGGATTTAGAAAATGATTTTATTGATTTAAAAAATAGTTATGTATTGATTTAAATTGACATGCATCCGCTAAGAAAAGTAGTCCGTTGTTACCGTTTGAACTAACGTAGCAACGGCAGGAACTGCTTCGATAGTGTTTTTGAGGAGCTTTTTGATTACAGATTTGAAAATCGTTGCTTGCTTTAAAAGTAGCACAATTCATGATGTCAAACCTTGGAAAGTATCTAGATATCCCTGCCCTAATGCCAAAGTAACTGCACACTGAATATGTGTCGCCGTCTGATGTCTATGTCTGGACCGCTGCGTAACAAGGAGGGTTTCTGACCCGTTACTTCTCCGCTGTTTTCTTGTCGCTCTTGTCTTGTCAGTTAGAAAACTGCATACAGTTACATCGAACGGACTTCTTTGTGCAGATGTGAGCGTCCCTAACAACGGTCAATAAATCCTTGACAGCGGTCTGTCTGTTCTGGATTAATAACGTGTCACGTGTTCTGAATTGACCAATCAGAATCGAGTATTCAACTAAACCATGTAATAATGAGCCATTAGCAGCAGCGGCTCGGAGGGAGAGCTGGCGAATCTCAAATGGATAAAAGCTGTCCTTTCTTATCTCTGGTTCCCTCCAGTTTGATTGAACCGTGGCTGAAACTGCTCCAAAGAGAAATGGTTTACAGACTTATGAGGCAGGAGTTCATTTAGAAAAACAGCTTTCTAGATGACAGTTTCCCATGTCAACTACTATTATTATTAAATGTTGTACGATCAGGAGAACAAAATGAAAAGGGGATGAAATGACGGAGAGAACATACACACGGAGAGAAGCTCTGGCAGGTGGCTAGTGAGTTAGCGTTTATTTTATTACAGCATGTGATTAGTGATTAGTCCTCATGTCACCAAGCCTCCGAAGCAAACATATTTAATAAAAACATCCGGAGGAATTTTGTTGCATTCCTTATGAAGTGTGACCATGTCTTTATCTTTTAAAATTGAGTTATCTAAAATGCTGAGATGCATGAGCTAATAAGGAGGTTTTAATGCATAAATCTGACTGTGAATTTAATGTTTTGGAGCTTAAAATAGTTCGTTTTTTGATAGTTCACAGTGTATCGGGGAAACATGTTTATTTTCTTGTTTGCACACATCACTCTAAAGTTGAACTGAGGGAATTCTGCCTTAAAAGTCTACATTTTCCACCTTGGATCTTAATAAACTTGTTATCTGTGCTGTGTTTCTGTTGCCGGGCGCTCCAGGTGCTCAGTGTGCAGGATTATCTGAGTGTCAAGGTTACCTGTGGACTTCCTCTCCTCTCTAAATTGCTGCAGTGCAGTGTGCTGCTGCAAGAGGAAGGACATCACTGCTTCCTCACCAGGACTCTCTGGGATCAAGACAACAATATGTGGCCTCAGCTGTCGAGAGGTGGAGCAAAAGAGAAACACAAAGAGATGAATAATGCACTTTGAAGTTTGGGCAACTTCTGTCGTTAAAAGCCCATCTGTGCTTTGGGTCTCAGAGCGAGAGGTGGGTTTGATGAGCAGCCGCTCCTCTTCCTCCCTCTATCAGTGTCTCTCTTTACACATGAGTTGAATTAACACATGGGGGGGGGGTGCTCCATTTTGAAGTGTACATATCAGGCTGTTTTCATCGTGACACTGTCTATTGGATTATTAGTCACGATCCAGCTGTCAGAGCGCAGCCGATTAGCATGTCAGAAACACATGTCTCTGTGAGCGGGGACAGAGGTGACAGCGCGCCACAGAGCTATAGAGTCTGTCAGCGTTAAAAGCTTCAGAGGCATCCAGAGAGCGGGGAGAGGACGCTCCCAGCAGGCGGCACACAGCAAGGAAGAGAACACTTTAAAACAACCTGTACAGCTACAATTAATTATGGATGTACTTCTCTTCCAAGAGAAAGAGTGAAAACATAAATGGAAAATAATTCCTCCTGCTTAAAAAGTCTTCAAATCTCTCGCTGCCAGGCTGCAGAGTGCCATTTTGACTTTGAAGGCGCCACTTGTTAACTCCACACATCTGTGATAGCAAGATGTCTCTGGAGGAAAATCTTTTTTAATTCAGGTGCTGAATTGGGTTCGAAAATCGTCCCGGTGTTTGGTGGATGTTTGCAGGCACGCTCCTGACGCACCACAACAAGACATTAAAACCACAGAAGCAATCTTCTTAACTTCCTCATTACGAGACACACATTTCCAATCAAGCTAACATCCATTTCTTATCCTAATAGAAACGTGCATCAGCCACGATGCCCTGATTCACTGAAATAAAGTTGGGTTTAAATACTGTAAATCATATATATATTCGATCATGTGCAACCTTTTCGAAAGGACATTAATTGGCCTTAGACATCACTTTCACATTTAGATTTTTGAATATTTACAAGAGTATAAACACACATTAAGTCCAGCGCTGTGTTGAGTCTCGACACTATGTACACAGAGAGAAACATGGGGGAACTGTTCCGGGTCATCAGGCCGTCGGTCAGATGAAATACTCCTTTGGGTTTTCAGAGGAGACGTTCTGGGGGTCGGTTTGGTTATTGAAATGGAAGTCCTGGCTGTCTTCCTGTTTGACCCCCTTCACTTCCTGGTTCCGGTACGTCTCTTTTCTCCGGTAGAGGAATCTGGCCGTTATCGCCAGCACGGTCACGATCACGAAGATCACCACCGCTATGACCCCTGCAGGGAAGAGGACATTTACTCGTATTTAGATGTTATTAAAACATATTAAATACAAATAAAGACGAGTTTAGATCTGAAACATATGAGCAGGTCATAAAATAAGATTAATTCGTTAAAAATATATTACATAAAGTATTTCAAATGAACTCCACCTTCGCTGTTGATGACATTACAATACGGCTTGGATATAGATACATTAAAAATAATAATAAAATAATACACTGACTCTTGACAGTATCCCCTCATTAATATGCATTAGGCAATTTAAATCATTTTACTTTTGATACTTCACGTAGGGTTGGACAATGTGAAAAATAATCAAATATTACGATATTTATTTTGACTAAATACCTCAATATCGTTATTGCTATAATGTGGTCGGGTCTCAAAACAATGCTTTCAGAAAATATTGACACAATGAGAATTAAGATAAATAATAAGCTGTAGATTTCTTGACAACGGCACAAGTCCTATAACTTCAGAAAAGTACATCACATTACGATGTATAGTCTTATATCACAATATCGATATAATGCCCAGCCTTAACTTCAAGTATATTTTGAATGCAGGAAATGTTCCTGTAATGTACGACGGGGGACAGGTACGATAATAACGCGCTATAACAGCACAACACATTTCCATGAGGAGAAAACACATGCAGCGTCAGAAACAATGACAACTTGACAACATGTGCCGCATATAGAAAACATTTTAAATCACTAAAAGCGCTGCATAAACTAAACGCTGTAAGAAAAATAAGGAAACTGGGACGCTAAACAGTGATGCACACAGCTGGGACCTGAGTGCATGGATGTATAGAGTGGCGAAGTCCCTCCCTTTCCGGGGGAGCTCCATGGGACCTTATTTCGGAACAAGTATGCATTGAAGTCAATGGAGACAGAAAGATTATCTTTTGATCCCGTTTGAATTGTGCCACGAATTACACACATGATGTTTGTCAATTTAAACACACAAATCAAAATGTGTCGTAAAACTGTGAAGTAACACTTTTTTTTGTGTGAAACCGCTCAATGAACTACATCTCCCATCCCGCACCACACACCCAGACGGCCGTCACGTTGAAACATTTCACTTCTTTCTTTCAGAACGAGGCGGAAAGTATTAAAAGAGGTGAAAATCACTCCAAGTCTGGGCACGTTGAGAGCTGTACACACACACACAAGGGGTAAGAGTCTTACGAACCGACTAACTCCCCGCATGCTGGCTCGACCGGGACTCTGGGAGTTGTAGTCTTTCTAGTTGCGTATTTTTCATAGTCTTATATTTCAACAGTTTTACGACAAACTGACTTTTTTGACATGGAAATGATTTTTTAAATTGACAAACATCATGTGTGTAATTCGTGGCACAATTCAAACGGGATCGAAAGATAATCTTTCTCTCCACATTGACTTCAATGCATAGTTTTTCCGAAATAAGGTCCCATGGAGCGGAAGTAGATGGGCGGGACTTCGCCACTCTATAATAAGAACTGGATACAGCGTGGGAGGCGGGGTCTCGTTCTTTCCTATGAGAGCTGCTCATTGGCGCATGAGGACAAAACGGCCCAACTTTTGAGAGAGCGTTTTCCTACTTTTACACGGGTAAATGACGACTTCTTTGTGGCAACCGCCTGAGTAGAGCCCATATCGTAACCCAACATTTTGATGTGTGCTCCTCTCTCTGAAAGCCGCGCTGCACGCTGACTGTCTCTCTGACTGTCTCTCTGACTGTCTCGCTGACTGTCTCTCTGACTGTCTCGCTGACTGTCTCTCTGACTGTCTCTCTGACTGTCTCTCTGACTGTCTCGCTGACTGTCTCTCTGACTGTCTCCCTGACTGTCTCGCTGACTGTCTCTCTGACTGTCTCGCTGACTCTCTGACTCGCTGACTGTCTCTTTGACTGTCTCGCTGACTCTCTGACTCGCTGACTGTCTCGCTCTCTGAATGTCTTTCTGACTGTCTCTCTGACTGTCTCGCTGACTGTCTCGCTCTCTGACTGTCTGTCTCGCTGACTGTCTCGCTCTCTGAATGTCTCGCTAACTGTCTCGCTGACTGTCTCGCTGACTGTCTCGCTCTCTGAATGTCTCTCTGACTGTCTCGCTGAGTTTCTGAGGAATGAATCCATCACAGTGGACTTTGGTCGCAGAGCTTTTTGTGAAACCACGAGAGATGATTTCTGCCTCCTCTGTCTTTGTCAGACCTGTCCCCCTCAGTCTGATCTGTCCCCCTGCAGTCAGACCTGTCCCCCTCAGTCTGATCTGTCCCCCTGCAGTCTGACCTGTCCCCCTCAGTCTGATTCTCCTAATCTGACTTCCACACACTGTGAACAGGTTTTTCATATGTCCGGACTCAGCTGGATTCTTCTGTTCTGCACATTTCGTTTTCCAGAGACACTTTCATTTAATTGCGGTCCTGAAATAAAACTGAACTCCATTTCGCACTGAGATAACGGTGTGAACGTTCCTCCATCAGCACGTCGTGTTCAGTGGATCTTTAATTAGTCTTTTGTGCTGAGACACAGAAAGACACAGATTTAACGGACACTTTTAAATGACTTTTTCACGCTTATAGAAACCAATCAATCTTCGCTTTAAATCAATCCGTCTGGCCAGAAATATTTAGCTAAACTTTTTTCTTTTTGATGGATTTCCTTCACCCATAATGTCACATTTGCAGGCTTTCAGAGGGTATCGCTCACCAATTAAATATTGAGGGTAATCTTTGACTCTCACAGTTAAAAGAAGTCCGATAAAAAACGGGTTCAGTACCTCCAATTAGAGCCGAGTCGGTCCTGATGGCGTTCACTAAAGGTTGACCTGAAGCCACTACGCCAGCATGATCTACGGCAGAGAAAGGCAGAAGGAGAGATTGAGGAAGTGACCAAGAAGGAAAAGAGGAGATGTGAGAAGAATAACAGAAAAGCAGAAATAATGTAAGAAGAGAAGGAGGAAGATAAGCGCAGAAAAGAGACATTTAGAGACAAAATCATCATTCAGAGCAGACGGGAGGAACAGCAGCTCTGGAAGCAACATGACGCTGGAGGAAGACGACTCAGAGGAGAGGCACTGGGAACTCCCCTCTGGTGTCACAATTAATTATCTCATCAGGCACATTGTCACGAGTCTCCTCGACAACGTGTGCATACTCAATGAGGCCGTTGCACAGTGAGACACGGCAGCTCCTACCGAGGGAAGATAAGCTCACAGACAAACAAAGGGGACATCATGGCACACTTGCAGATTTGTAAGCAAACATCATTTCAGGGGTTCAACATATCATTTAGTCGTTTATTTTATTTCAGCCAACCTACAACCACACATTTACAACGTGTTGAAAAACCAGGGCAAAGTCATAAAACCTGGGACTAAAGACACGTATGCATCCACACAGAACACATCCAGTACTTTGGTGCAGTGATAGACCATCTGCTATCCAGGGGAAAGCACGTTGAATAATCTCTAAAAGGACAAAACAACGATTTTATTTTCTCCGCCGCCTTCGGTCCTTTGGGGCGAGTAGACACATCCTTATTGATTTTCACACCTGTGATTATAAGCGTTCTACAGTATTGCAATAACACATGATACAAGTTATTGCCTTTAAGGGAAAGCTGCTCCACCAAACAAGTAACTCCACGAATCAGCCTGCCATATTAGAGCTGGCCAACAACATTTCCTCTGACCTTGAGCAGCGAAAGTGAATTGTTGCCATCAAATTACAGACACAGGGTCCCAGGATTTATACATTTAGACCAGTGCTTCTCAAAGTGTGGTCCGCGGACCACTGGTGGACCGTGAGCGCCCCCTAGTGGTCCGTGAGTATATTGGTAACATTTGAAATTTATTAATTAATTAAAGTTTTCCGCACTCTCGCGGGAATATCTCCGTAATGGAGCGAGCTTAAGTTTCACTTTCGATTCCATGATACATGTAAAAAACGATGTGTTTCTGGATATTTGTGGAGTTAGGTGGTCCGCGAGTGTTTTTTTCCTTGGTATGAAAAAGTTTGAGAAACACTGATTTAGACTGAAACACTGCTTTGTGCTAGATTCAATCCTCTGAATGCAGAGTCTGTCAAATAATGCTATGTTAAAAGTCTGATTCCTTGTTTTAGTTTTTTGGTATTTCCCTTGTTGATGTCACAAACGGCTGTGATGCAAGACAAATGTCAGATTGTTCCGACATCATATCGTCTCATACGACACAATCATGAAATCAAGCACACACAACCGTCAGTCGTCCTCCGGGCCAACTTTCAGCCTCCTTCGGCAAAAGGTGGGGAAAAGGACTGATAGAGACAGAGCGCCCAAAAGCTGTTGTCGATGCTAAAAGAAAAGTCAGCAATTAATGATTGGGCTTTTGGGAAAAGACAAGATCAGTGACCTTTAAAATAATAAGAAATATCCTCTGTGTTTTAATCTATTTGCTGTGAGTCCGGTGACTCGAGGGATGCATTTATTCTTTTTGGATCAACCAACTTTACAGCCATCGCCCAATTCAGTTTCGCAATGAGAAGAAGGTCACTGTTGAGCCCCTGTTGTGCATTACAGTAACCTTTCCCTATGAGTTGCAGTGACTCAGCAGATAAACAGTGGGGCAATCAGCAGCTGAGCAGCTTCGGGGAGTCGGAAGAGGCCAAGAATAAAAGTTACAGGATATTATTATGGACTGAAACATGCGTCCAAGTGACTTCTAATGGTGCTTCATAACAGCTGGATGTTCGATCTCTATGGCAACATGTCAAAGTGTCCTTGGGCAAGTTACTGAACCCTACTTTTCTCCTAGAGGCATGTCAATGGTTTTACAGTGTGTAATTCACTCTGGATGAAATAGTCAGCGAAGAGACATGTAATAATAAGCAATCTAAATGTAAACCTTTGCATCTCTTTCCCAATTGCACTAATGGAAGCCAAACTTGAAAACAACAAATAGTACACTGAATTAATCCAACGATCTTGCACGTCCAGTAAAACTAAATGAACCTAACCACGTGGTCCTCTCCTACCTGACAGGTGGTGTGTGTTCTCTGCTGCGTAGGGATTGGCTGCAGCCGAGGAGCCGCAGCTGGACTGCAGTAACGGTCCGGAGATGGTGACGGGGCTGCTGTCCGGGTGCAGCAGAGCAGCTTTCAGAGGGCTGATGGAGTTAAAGCGGACCACCGAGAGACAGCCGGAGAAACCCAGAGACGCCAACCTGGACAGATCTGGATCCAGACCCTCAGAGTCTGGAGAGGGAAGGAAACAAGAGTACTGTACACTTAGATTTCTGCCACCTGTTTTATGTCTTGTCCTTATATGTTTCTTTGTTAAGCGACCTTGGGTTGATGAAAGGCGCTATATCAATTAAAGTTATTATTATTATTACTAGTGTTTTCTGACAAGATTTCGTATATTATATTTATTCCTTTTTTGCAATGTGACAGTTCAAACCAGCTCTGGAACAAGGAATCATTTTCTTTGCACATAAGTGAATCCCAAATGTTTTTAAAAACAACTCAATTTGTTTCGTTCTTTTTCAGAACCACGTGAAAAATATGCTTATTCACTTTCTTGCCAAGAGGTATTCGTAAAATGTGAAAAAAAACCACGGTGTGAAACACGGTTCTCCCATAACTCAAGCATAAGCATAACATAAGCATATTATGGGGTGTCATCAAATTCCGTTGCCATGGCGACAGATCACCCGTCATGAAACACGGTTTTTTCATAACTCCAGTTAACATGCTTCAAACGGAACAAAACTTCACAGGTTTCATAAAGATGCAAACGGGACAAAGCGATCAGGTATTCTGTTCGAAAGCAACAAAATGCTCGCCAAAAATAAAAATAGATAGAACATAAATCAAAGCATAAAACCAATGCATTGTGGTTGTATAGGTGCTGAATATAGCTTTGTAATTAAGAGATAGAATCTTAAGGTAGTCAGTTCAAGTCCACAATGATTATGAAACGGAATAGTTACAAAACTTTTAACAACAATTAAAAGATGACTTTTAGTCATAACGAATTACGTTAGTTACGAAACTGTTCCTTTAATACAAGTGCAGCAACCTGTATTCCATTTTCGAGATACTCAGAATACTTTATTTACTCCAGGGTTAATTTGATTTTGATCAATTTCAGATAAATTATATTACAATAAATATGCAAATAATGTGTACATTAAAAAACATAGAATGGTGTATTTGTATTGATGCTGCATAAAAGATAGTTCTGGAAATGTAGCTTACACTGTCAATTATTAATGAAGGTAATTGATCACAACAAACATTTCATCAATAACATCTGGATGTATTTCTACGGGCAGATTATTGTTTCATTAACAGGAAAGTAACATTTGAATGATTTCTCAGAGCACAGGTCAACGATCTGGACCTCTCGAGTGTTGAAGTTAACGTTTTATTTATCCGTGCTAATGATTGAACTTCTAACCTTTCGCTCGGAGGCTTTAATCTCTGAACTGGAGGGACGACGTGCTCAATAAAAACACGACAGACTGACAGGTCCATCGACTGCCTCACCTCTCCCTGTTATCAGAGCGGGACAAGAGTGGCAGCTTATTGACTAATGATGAGCGCACGCACACACACACACACACACGCACGCACGCACGCACACACACACACACGCACGCACGCACACGCACACACACACTTGACCTCTCTCTCTCTCTCACACACACACACACACACACACACACACACACACACACACACACACACACACACACACACACACACACACACACACACACACACACACACACACACACACACACACACACACCACACACAACACACACACCACACACACACACACACACACACACACACACACACACACACACACACACACACACACACACACACACACACACACACACACACACACACACACACACACACACACACACACACACCACACACACACACACACACACACACACACACACACACACACACACACACACACACACACACACACACACACACACACACTACAGTGCATGCTTCAGCTTCCAGTGGGCATCCATCACCCCTGGAGACAGATGTGCACCCTCACCTCTATCTGTTCACGTTATTGACTCAGATCTGTTCATCACTCACCTCCTCTCCCTCACAGCAGTGTACACAGCAGCTGTGAAGCCCACATTAGCCTGTCAGCAGCTGCATCAGTGTCTGGTCACATGACTGAGAGGTGACACATCTGCATGTTGATGAGAGCGGCAGGAAGCATTACCGCAGCCCGTAAAACGCTCTCAGTGGAAACACTCCTCACTCCGGCACCTCTCTGACTCTCTGTATTCCTTCCGGGTCGATTAGTTAGGCTGACGGATGACGGGCTGCCAGTACACGACAGCAAATCCACTTTCCTGCAGCTGTTCTGATGCTGATCTGACTGAAGTGACTGAGCTCGTGAACTGTCTTCGGGAGGGCGGGGGGAGCCTCGCTGCGGGGACACTGTGGACCTGTCGCCGCAACTTACATGATGCCGTTTAAAGGGCGGTGCCGGCCGTCAGCGAACCGGCCCGCTGACGGCCCGCTGACGGCCCGCCGTTCTGTGATTCTCCAGAACACACAGATGGCCAGTCCGCCCTTACCCTGTATTCCACCGGGTCCGTCTGCGCCGTGGCGGTGAATACAGGGTCTACCGCGTTTAGGAACCGTTAAGCAGAACCGAAATTGTGTATTTCGTATGGGTACCCGGTACCCGGCATTTTCGGTTCTCATCTGGAACCAAGTTTCGGTTCCCAACCCTAGTTTTGGCACATTAGTGTTTTTTTAATTTGCATTGTTTCTGGAAGGGCAGCGCGTTTCCTCCCAACGGAAAGGGTTGGGGCATTGTAGCGCATTTTAACCTCCCAGCCACCGTACGTAACAGTGACTATTCCACGACACTTTGGTTACAGTCCCACACACCAAATATCCTACAGATTATTAGATATATTTTATATTTTTGGTTGTAAAGCTCCAGCATGTCGTAACTCAGCTCGTGTTTTAACCCCGTCATGTCAGCGTGTGAGCGGTCCGCCCCTCGGTCACACGCACACCACAGGAGGCGTAACACCAAAGATGGGTTGCGGTAAACACTCTAAAGCAGGGGTCTCAAACTCAAATCCGGCCCGCGACTTCATTTTCTGTGGCCCCGCAAGAACTTGCAAAGAATATAATACGTTTATTATATGGTTACATGACACTTTACAGAGCAGGTTGCCCATAAACTACATGTCCCACAATGCATCTCGTTTTATGACATGCGCGCAATTATTTGCCCTGGACTTGCTTTCAGACGTAGTTAATTACTAAGTTATTATCCTATCCGATAATAATCCAATTCAGAGGCAATAATGTAACATAATACATTATTTTATATATATATTATATATTTATATAGTTATAACCGGCCCTTTGAGTGCAACCTTTATGCAAATGTGGCCCGCGATGAAATTGAGTTTGACACCCCTGCTCTAAAGTGAGGCTCCACTACACTAAGAAAGAAAAAGACAAGGCACAGTGTAATGCCTGTTAATAGCTTGCCACAGGCATAGCTCAGTTAAAATAAAGCACAGCTATTGTGCAATACATTTGTATTACATGTGTATTTTTTATTTGTTAAAGCTTAAAAGAATAAAGATATTTTTGTTATCTAAACGTTTGACCTCTTTCTTTTACAATTTTGGAATCGAATCGGAATCGATACATTTCAAACGATACCCATCCAGAACACGCAAAGGAAGGAACATCTTCTCCAACTTGACAACCCGTGCGCAGAGTTCCCTGAAAGCGCTGCATGCAAAACTAAATTCTGAATATTTATCACACTGCAGGAAGCTCAAAACAGTGACTACAAAGTTGATGAAGATGTTTCTTCACAGACACATTTCTACCTCGCAGTAAACGATGTGTTGTAGTGGAGATGAGAGACAACAGAAGAAGTCCTGCAGCAGCTGTGATCTTCTGAAATCAACTTCTCAAGCAAAATAAAAACCTCTATTGTAAAGAAGCTCTTATATTTTGCCTCCGACTTCTTTGAATTATATTTCCATTTATCCCCCAAATACTCGTGGACTGAGCGTCACGTCAGTTCTAAAGTGCTCTCTAATGAAACAGGCCTCTCTCTCACCGTGCACTCGGCCCAGCACCAGCGACTTGATGCCGTTGAATTCTCCGTCTGATGTCAGGTTGAAGTCTTCTCTGGGGTTCTGGTCGATCTGAAAGAGGATCATTGTTTTCCAAATTAGTAATCTTTGGTTTCTCCTAGCCAAAGATGTCTTACATGCACAGATTTTAAGTTTGCTCTGAAGATGGCAATGGGAAGCGTACAAACAAATATTAAGATTAGTTCTGGCAACTAAAGAACACCCTAATATAATTCAATATATTGTTTCAAGTTGTTGAGATATCTTCCTACACCACACCGTGTTTCCAGAGTAGGTTTTCAGACATGATTCTTGATGATGGAAACCGACACCACGCAGACGCAGCTCATATTATGAACATCGGAGCCTCACTCAAGAGTCCTTTCAAGGAGAGGTCACCTTGTATTTCCATTAAGGGTGATAATTATACAGCATGCTGGCAGCTGGTTGGACGAAGTCAACCTCATACATCATCTGAAGCTGTTGTTAACAAGATAACATTCCGTAGATCCAGATATGATATTAATGCTTCATATTTCACCTGCAGCCGTTGTATTGTTCGGTGCCGCCCCGTGTAGCTGCGTGCTGGACAGTCAAGCGCTTCATCATATAGACCATTATCACGATACAACAACACACCCAGGGGGAGAGGGATTGTCTGTGTGAGCGTCATTGCGTCTGCCCTTGGGATCGGTGCCTCATTTTAAACCTGTACTCCAACACTCAGTGTTTTGGTGCACGTTGAAAGAAAAGTAAAACAGGCTTAAGCCCAAAGAGATTTGGGTTTCTAACACGTTATAATGTAGCCTGTAGAAGCGTTCATTTACGTATCTGAAAACAACTAAGTCCAGTGTGCACCCATAAGTGGAGGCTTTTTAACGTGTGTGTGTGTGTGTGTGTGTGTGTGTGTGTGTGTGAGGTGTGTGTGTGTGTGTGTGTGTGAGGGTGTGTGTGTGTGTGTGTGTGTGTGTGTTGGGTTTAATGGCCAAGGTGCAGTGGAATCAGGTGCATTTTCAGTTAGCGATGGGGCGGTGGTGGCAAAGTCGATAGGGACTTGGCAACTGGAAGGTCACCAGTTCAAGTCCCGGCAAGACCAAGTGCTACGAGGTGTCCCTGAGCAAGGCACCGTTCCCCACACTGCTCCCCGGGCCGCCGTTCAAAATGGCAGCCCACTGCTCCTAACACTAGGATGGGTCGAATGCAGAGAAACAATTTCCCCACGGGGATTAAGAAAGTATATCCAATCCAATCCAAGCTATGTAGCTTTTCTGCTGGCCTGATACCAATAAGGGAGCTCCTTCCACCATTTTGAAGCCGGAGTGTTTTTGTTCAGGTGTAACTGGATCCCATCGCAACGAGCGAGTGGCGATGCGATGCAGAGTGAAGTGGACGTGCCGGGGTGCTTGATTTCACCATGTGTATAACAGAGGTAACCCACGAGAGGTTATAATGGCTAAGCATGTCCTTATGTATCAGGGCAGCGTTTCAATCTCCCTGTCTGACATTAAAGTTGACTTTGACTTTAGTCGACTCCAAGTGGGAAGCACGTATTGTCCTTTTTACTCCTCTACATTTATTTGACAACTTTAGTTAGTCGTTATTTCACCTGCAGAGACACAGAGTCAGTCCGTCTCCTGAGGGTGACGGTGTGCAGTTCTCCGTCTGCCAGCCTCTTCACTTTGCTCTGCAACACCTCAGCGGCTCTGCTGCTGTCCAGCTTGTACCTCACCTCCAACGTATCTACACACACACACACACACACACACACACACACACACACACACACACACACACACACACACACACACACACACACACACACACACACACACACACACACACACACACACACACACACACACACACACACACACACACACACACACACACACACACACACACACACACACACACACACACACACACACACACACACCAAAATACAGGGTTACATTAAAGTTCTCACAGTAAATCAAACGACCTTACGAACAGACAGATGAACATTTTAAATACCATTATTTCAAAAGGTGGACATTTTGTTTTCCTGAAAGTGGCCTCGCCATGTCTGTAGTCTTGGCTCTCAGGGTAAACACACTTAATCCTTCAAAGATGAATCTGATTATTTAAAAGGATTAAAAGGATAACGACTCAATCCCACAGCTAATCTAATGAAATCTCCTAATATCAAAGCATTAAGTGCAGATTTAAGAAAGGAGGGATAAGAAGTTACATTGTGTCCTCCATTAGATTCCTTTATACAGCTTTAGTAGCACACATACACGGTTTCCTTTGAAGGAGAATGTAGTTATAGCAGGAGGAGCGGCAGACAAAAGGTGCCGTCAGTCGAGGCGTTGTGTTTGGACCGAAGGGGCGACTGCTGTCGAGGGTAAAAAGAAATGAGGCGTCTCAGAGCGAAAGCTCTCAGGGATTTAATTAGTCTTTTCAGTTTAAGTGCATTTACCTGATGACTCCACGGTCAGCAGGAAGCCTTAACGCCACGCTGTGCATCAGCTGCTTCTCATTAACACCAGAACAAATCCATGTACAGCCAATCAGGCAGCAAAGTGCCAGCTCTGTCGGGCTCTCGTAAAAAGGAATTTCAAATGAAGTGGCTTACTCCTAAAAGCCAAACTCAAGACGTAATTATTTAACACCAAAGTTTGTAAAACAAATCAGCAAGTTTCCTGCCACCCATTAGCAGAAATAACACTTTCATCCCTCCGTATGAGAGGAGGTTCAGTTTGAGACAAAGCACCAGCCGCACGGATTAAAAGGCAGACGAGTCTGACGGGGTGAGAGAGGACAGATCTGACAGAGCCTGATCTGGTACAACTGCAGAGGAGGAAGAGGAGCGAGGAAGAACGAGAGGAGGAGAGGTCAGACGAGAGGAGGAGAGGTCAGACGAGAGGAGGAGAGGTCAGACGAGAGGAGAGGAGGAGAGGTCAGACGAGAGGAGGAGAGGTCAGACGAGAGGAGGAGAGGTCAGACGAGAGGAGAGGAGGAGAGGTTAGACGAGAGGAGGAGAGGTCAGACGAGAGGCTCATGAATAGACGAGAGGAGGAGAGGTCAGACGAGAGGAGGAGAAGTCAGACGAGAGGCTCATGAATAGATGAGAGGAGGAGAGGTCAGACGAGAGGAGGAGAGGTCAGACGAGAGGAGGAGAGGTCAGATGAGAAGAGGAGAGGTCAGACGAGAGGAGGAGAGGTCAGACGAGAAGAGGAGAAGTCAGACGAGAGGAGGAGAGGTCAGATGAGAAGAGGAGAGGTCAGACGAGAGGAGGAGAGGTCAGACGAGAGGAGGAGAAGTCAGACGAGAGGAGGAGAGGTCAGACGAGAGGTCAGACAAGAGGAGGAGAGGTCAGACGAGAGGAGGAGAGGTCAGACGAGAGGAGGAGAGGTCAGACGAGAGGAGGAGAAGGCAGACGAGAGGAGGAGAGGTCAGACGAGAGGAGGAGAGGTCAGACGAGAGGAGGAGAAGTCAGACGAGAGGAGGAGAAGTCAGACGAGAGGAGGAGAGGTCAGACGAGAGGAGGAGAAGTCAGACGAGAGGAGGAGAGGTCAGACGAGAGGACGAGAAGGCAGACGAGAGGAGGAGAGGTCAGACGAGAGGAGGAGAGGTCAGACGAGAGGAGGAGAGGTCAGACGAGAGGAGGAGAGGTCAGACGAGAGGAGGAGAAGTCAGACGAGAGGAGGAGAAGTCAGACGAGAGGAGGAGAGGTCAGACGAGAGGAGGAGAGGTCAGACGAGAGGAGGAGAAGTCAGACGAGAGGAGGAGAAGTCAGACGAGAGGAGGAGAGGTCAGACGAGAGGAGGAGAGGTCAGACGAGAGGAGGAGAGGTCAGACGAGAGGAGAGGAGGAGAGGTCAGGCTCATGAATAGACGAGGTTTGAAAAATGTGGATAAAAAAAGACGAGAGAAAGACGAGGCAAAGCAGACGGGAGGAAAATGAGATGTGAGGAACATGAGTTTGAAAAACCTTGTTCTAAAATAAATAAATGAAACCCTCAAAGAGAAGAAAAGAAGAGGCGTGGGATTAGGCAACGCAGGAAGGGAGAGAGATTATTGAAGACCCTCCGTGTTGAGCTGTGAGAGCCAATCACAAGCTCCTTGACAGTGAGAGCGCCCCCTCACCGTGCTTGTTGACGAGCAGGGCCAGGTACTGGGTGTGGTAGGAGCTGACGTAGAGCAGCAGAGCCGGGCTCTGATTGGTCCTGAAGCTCAGCGAGACATTCTCTCCTCTCGGCGTCGGGTCCGAGGAGATGGAGGACGGCAGGGCGCTGCTGTTCCTGCTCAACTCGTACGGCTCCTTGAAGGTGTAGCGCAGCGACGTGCCCGACTGGAAGCTGGCCGACAACTCTGAGGAGAGAGATGTAGAATATACAGGATCTGAGTCATGCAGACCATCTGGCCGCTGGGGCTTTGATTCAAGTTCAAACAGACTGGATGTGATGAATGTAGAGTATAGTAACAGATGCTTGTCCTTTACACAACAGCAGACAAACACCCTGACGTTTGATTTGTATTTCTGAATGTGCTCGAAGGGAATGCATCTTGTTTCAACCGCCTATTGTCTAACGTGATTATTAGAAGTCATATTTACAGAAGCTCAAGGCTCTGTTCAGAACATATTCGGCAGAGACTCGTCTGCTACGGGGACTACAAGACATCAAAACAGACTCGACCTCAGCTGCCGAGATGAATCAGCTGAGTGACTGCAGGAAAGGGGATGGAAAGGACATGTTGTGAAGTGTTTGGACAGGTCTACTAGAGAGAGGCCAGGCAGTGGGCAACGCTAAGGCAACCCAACTCCAACCAATGTCAAATACTTGTCCTTTTTTCTCCATGCTTGAATCTTCCTGTTGTCGTCGGGTCAAAACGCACCCGTTTCCAGAAAATGTACGTCGGTATAACATCTTATCTGATCTTATTGGCAAACAAAATAACATGGATAGTTATCTGGAAGAAAGATAATCACTAATGTCATTGAATGATGTGGTTTATATAAATATATAGCACCTGGTGCTGTTATGTTCTGCTGTCTGTTTCAGACCCGACTTTGACACGAACAACTCTTTGATAACACTGATTCAAAACACAGATGTGTGTGGTGATGCGTTTAACAGTCAAACCAGGACCAACGTTGCACAGTGACAGGAAGACGACAGTTTCATTCCTGCAGAACCGTATATGGTGTTCTGCTAACGTGGCTGGTGGAGTGGCTCCACAGGAAAACATATGCGTGTGTGTACCAGTGCGGCAGAAGGCTCCAGTGTGCGCCGACAGGCCGCAGTCGCAGTGGAAGCCGCTGGCTCTCTCCACACAGCGGCCCTGGTTCTGGCAGAGCGAGCCGTAGCTGCTGCAGTGACCCGGGCAGCCGGGCTGGACCCCGGGGGTGATCTCCGCCCGCTCCTCCAGGTCCAGGGGGACGCCGTTCAGCTGCAGGGAGCGGATACAACCCCGGAAGCCCTTCTGCCTGGACGCTGTGCCTCCTGAGAAACACAGAAGCACACTGAATAAACATCCATCCTCCAAAACATCGAGGAGCTGTCCATCGTTTCCCCAAACATCATGTCTGATCCCACCCACGTTCGGCTGAGAGGAGATTCAGGGTTCACAAGGGCAGCCTGAAGCACTCATATCATATGTGGAGATATCAAATGTCTAAAATGACTATGTGACTGATATCATCAGCAGTCAGTGTCATACAGCAGGGGTCGGCAACAGGCGGTGGCGCTCATTAAAAGTGCCAACACGCCACTATGAGACAAAACACAAGGTGTTTGACCAAACATTCCCTCTCAAGTCAGAACTGAGCTCACACAAAATAAATATCGTTCCAGAGCAGGCTAACTGATGAGCTAACCGAGGCTAACCAATGAGCTAACCGAGGCTAACCAATGAGCTAACCGAGGCTAATCAATGAGCTAACCGAAGCTAACCGAGGCTAACCAATGAGCTAACCGAGGCTAACCGAAGCTAACCAATGAGCTAACCGAAGCTAACCAATGAGCTAACCGAAGCTAACCAATGAGCTAACCGAGGCTAACCAATGAGCTAGCCGAGGCTAACCGATGAGCTAACCGAGGCTAACCGAAGCTAACCAATGAGCTAACCGAAGCTAACCAATGAGCTAACCGAAGCTAACCAATGAGCTAACCGAGGCTAACCAATGAGCTAGCCGAGGCTAACCGATGAGCTAACCGAGGCTAACCAATGAGCTAACCGAGGCTAACCAATGAGCACCTGCACTATGAGAATGGCCCTGACACAATTTCAGCCCAGATTTAAACTCCTGGCAGGGCAAGCTCGAGCTCAATTCTCGCACTGAATAAAACAAAGCGAGTGAGGGACTGCAATATAAGAGGGAAAGAAAGAGAAACTTTAAAACTGTTCAATTGTTATGATGTGTAAAGACTGATATTGTTCTATAATCGTCTGAAACTGTTAAGTCATTATGTGAAACGGTTAACAAAGAAAAAGGGAAACTCAAGCTGCTGCTACACTTTATTTGATTTATCTAAAAAGCACTTTTAAGATGCACATATTTTCAAAAGCTATTTTATTTATTTTCTCTATTTTATTTGTAAATGCAGCCCGAGAGGAACATTACACATATCCACAGAATGTAATGTTAATCGACAATAAATATTGTTGTTTTTGAATTGTACTTTCTTTATTTGATTGGCAGTCAGCTGTTGATTACATGCAGACATTGATAAAGCTACAGTCACTTCAATATATATCACACTAATTCATGAAGCAAGTTAGACATTTTGAAGTTCCGGACCTTTGCATGGGGAGATTTTCTGTAACTGGACCTCGTTGAATTTGAGTTAGAATCAATCTAGCACTGAGAGAACAAATCCCCCAGTGTCTGTCCTCTTTGTCCCAGCCTTTCATCTATTTCTCTGAGTGTTGACAGGTCAGTATGTTTCCTCTGTCTCTTATCTTCATTCTCCTCCTCCTGTCATCGACAGCAGATCCCTCCCCTCGCCTCTGCTCCCCCAGAAGCTCCACGCTGTCAACTCTCTTCTCGTGAAGTGACACGACGATGAAACAGCAATGAGGCAACACGGTGGAAAACTGACCCGGGGACAAAGGTTTCATCAGCTGTCCGTCTGTCTGACGCCGCTGGATGAGTGGATGGCATGCAGCATGCTCACTTCAGTGTTTAATACTTCAGCAAGAACAGATCACACTCTGCATTCAACATCTCTCCATGAACACGGTCACATTTTGTTTGCGTACTTCAGACAACCTCCCACTTCTGCAAAGATCACAAAGAGAAAGTCTTATTGTGTTCAGAGCACAGACTTGGCAGCTCTTTGCTCTCAGAGTTTGAAGCTGACAACTTGCTATTGTTCAGCAGCAGCAGCAGCAGCTTTGCACACCAATAAATCACTGTGAGACTCTTCTCCAGGCCCCCTCTGTCTTCTCTGACTCAAATGAATTATTGAGCCAGCAAAGAAACGCAGGATATAAAACTTGCCAGAACATTTCCTCCGACACAACACAATGAAAAGTATAATATTTCATCCTCGTCAAGTCTACCGAAAGTCATTGTTCAAAATGTAGGTATTAAGATCCAGGAAACTTTGAATGACTAGAATACAGAATGATCTTTCTTTGAATTTCCAATCTTTGAATAATCATTTATAGGGGTATGAGTAGAGGAACAACCCCCCAAAAGGCTTTAGTTTTCGAGATACCCCTACCCGAGCTAGAGCAAAGCACAACCATGTTTTTTATTACTTTAATATGTCTAGTTCAGGGCTCGGCAACCCCTGGCACCGTAACCAGTGGCACACTAGGAATAAGTGTGCAAAATATTTAAATTGTATTTTCGGATCCTGAACGAGACGGCCGGCAGAGCGCGTCCCCCCTGCAGAGCGAGTCCCCCCTGCAGAACGCGTCCCCCCCTGCAGAAGGAAGCCATGCACGCAACGCAGCGCAGAAGGATAACTTCTAGGCCCCGCTCTCTTTGACTCCAGTCGACTTTCTGCTGCTTTCCTCCGTGGTGAAACGACCAGGGGTGTAGCGCACTTCACACATTGCATTACCCATAAGGAGCTGGACATGCCGCAGTTTTTGCGTGGCTGTGTCTTTAGTTGAAAGCCCAGTGGCGATCTGCTCATCGAAAATAATATGCTACACAGGGGCGGACTGGCCATCTGTGTGTTCTGGAGAATCACAGGGCGTCCGGCCGTCAGCGAACCGAGCCCGGCCCGCTGGCGACTGGCACCGCCCTTATTTAACTGTGTTTAAACTTCATCATGTAAGTTGTTAATATTAGAAAGATGGTAAAAGGTATTGATATTATATTTGCTTTATTGTATGTTTTGCCTCTCTGTGAACATCTAGTCCAAATTGTGTGACATTCTGATCATTATTTTCAGAGGTACATGGGATAAGACCAACACGGCCCCCTTCAGAGGAGCCTACCTTTTCACTATTTTCGGTAGGGGTACCTCAACTTTTAGGGGCCTTAGTTCCTCTAGTAGCAACACACTAGCCAGGTTTCACCGTCCAAACGTAGGACACATTTTAACCGGATATCGTAGAACACTATCTAAAGGAAATGTAATAAAAGTATATTTGTGTCTAGTATTGTTAGGTGGTTATTAGTGGATTGTTTGTCATGTCATTTTAATACACGGTACTCAGTGAAAAAAAGGGGCGGGTTTATTGAGATAAGCAGTAGGTGGCGCCAGAAGAAGAGAACACAAGAGCTCTTAATCTTTTTACTTCTTAATTCGGGTAACCCAAAGGAAACATTTAGCCTCACCGGTGGGACTGAATATTGAGACGCCCTCTGAAAATGTAAAGAGTATAATAAGGACGGTTAATTCCTCCAGGCAAAGGATACACTTCTCAACATGTCATGGGGATTTCTACAAAGTGCAAATGTTAGCTTAAGCTAGACTTCAGCACCCCACAGAAGATCATTTTGAGCTAGGTGGTTGAATGTCGCTGTCTGTAATTCTCTGCTGGACTCATAGTTGATTCTTTCCTTAGGTTTTGTTCTATATACTGTATGCTTGTATCGTTGAAATTTCTTATTTAGATATCAGATGTCTTGATAGTTCATCCTTCTCTACGGCCTTGGAAGTATGCCAAATCTACTGTTATATTGTATAAATGTTTTATATGATTAATATTGAAGACTTGCTCTAGAGCAGGGGTTCCCAAGAGCCCCCCAAATGACTCCTGTTGGAAGTTGCGCCCCCCCACACACACACACACATACAAGGGGGGGGGGGGGGGGGGGGGGGGGGGGGCGCAATAGCGGTAATTAAAGTTTAAAAGTCTCAAAAATGCTACAACTACGGTCACAAACTGGGTGAATGAATGTGAAGTATGTTGTTAAAGGAGGATGAAAGCGTAATTAACGAGCACTATTGGAGTGGCTTTGATGGTTAAGTTCCCATCAGCAAAAACACGTGGGTTTGCTATCCTGGCTCCAAAATGGTGGAATAAGCTCCCCATTGAAATCAGGACCGCAGAAAGCTTACACACCTTCCGGCGCAGACTGAAAACTCATCTCTTTCGACTCCACCTCGAGCGATAGAACTATTAACAAAGCACTTATATACTAATAAAGGGCTGGCTTATCTAAAGCCAGTTGAGTAGCACTTGAAACGATTGGCTCTTTGAAACCTGATGTTCTTATATGATTCTGTTTTCTTCAAGGTTGTGTCTTCCTGGTCGAATGTACTTATTGTAAGTCGCTTTGGATAAAAGCGTCAGCTAAATGCAATGTAATGTAATGTTATTGGACTCTAATTCATTTGGATTCCCGCTGTATGAAGAAATTAAAGTACGGCGCGGAAGTGGAAACAATTCACAAAGGGATTAAACTGTTTAAAACACATGCTCAAAGTTAGCCGGATTTTTCCAATGTGTTTATGTGGATTCAAAAGTCGTAAATAATCTACAAAATGGAGGAGACCGATCCGATCGGAGCAACTGTGACAAATCATCCAACTGAAACCGGCATGGACAATGAATATGTTTTAAAAATGCGCTTATCCAGAAAAGCCCGGCTTGGACACTTTACGGGCAGAAGAAACATTTCTATAGAAATAATTATACATTTCTGTCTTTTTATGCCTTTAATAGCTACTAACGTGAATTTTTATTAAAATTAATTAATCAATTATTTTTATATTGTAATGTAGAGACAATCATGTATTGGGTATGTACATTTATAAAAAAAGAAATACAAAAAAAAGTCTAAATATGATATTTGGCCTCAAATCATCTGAGGCCTGGCGCCCCCCCAGGTTGGGAACCACTGCTCTAGAGTCTATGGGATTGCCTTTTTGGAAGGTGGTATTAAAAAACGTTGAAGGGTGACTCAGAAAACCTCTACCAGAATCGCCACAGCTCTGTTCGCTGGGAGACACATCTCTTGTGCCGAGATGAGATCTAAAGCAGGACTTAGACCGACTTTAACAGGTGTTATTGTAGCTGCCAGGCTTATTCTGTGCAACTGGAAGAGCCCACACTGTAAGCCAGAGTTTACAGAATGGCTTAAACTCATGACAGAGACTGCGGCCTTTGAAATTATGATCGCCAGGGTAAATAATGTCCCAAGCAAATCTAATGGAGCGTGGCACATCTTCTTGGCCTATATCAAAGGGACACTGTCCTAGGGAGGGACAGGAAGTATATTTGTATATGTGTAAATGTACATGTGCGTGTATATGATGCATTTGTTGCAAATGTGTATCTACATGCTTTACGTTGATGTATATGAATGTGTGCGCGGGTGTATGCAGGCATTTGTGTGTGAGAGATCCCTGAGGAACGTCTGATCAAAGCAACACAACAGTGGCAAGGAAAGGTTATTAGAGAACAAACTCTTCCAACAGAGAGGCTATCAGAGGGGTGAGGGTTTAACCACACACCCTGCTGTTCTTCAGCTACCAGGGTTACGCTCTCTGCACATCAAATGGAGACTTAATGCTTCCAGGAAGTAAAGTAAAGGCGTGGGCATCAAAGATAACATCAAAGAGTTCAAACACAGAAAGACTCCACCCTCAAGACATCATATCAAAACAGCACAACCTCTAATGTCTCAGCGTGACATCTGCACATGAGAGTGGGAAACAATTAATATCAGTTATCATCAATGTTTAGCTTCTACATCATGCTTGGCGAGCAAGACATACAAATAATGAATCTAAAAGTCAGGAGCGATGTGTGAGATTCAAACACACGTCTGACAGAACAGCCAAAGCTCGGAAAAGAAGTACGAGTCTCAACATGAGATAATAAAATATGGCAGATGAAACCGTATCGGAGGAGATGTGAGATGTGTGCGATACGGAGAGCGAGGTTTGCTGATGCAGCACACATCTGTGCATCAAGCAGTTTAAATAACATACACTATTTCCACATGATGTCTACTGTAGGATATGAAGGACTTGTGAACTTCAAATCAAAAAGAAACTTTGAAGGAAGGACGCATACCTTTTTAAAAAAAAAAGTATCTATACTGTCTTCTCAATCATTTTGGACCACATCGTTATTTTATGGACAATGCTTAAACCGGGAGATAAAGTTAGACGTGGAACTCAGTCTTTTTGAACATTCATGTTCACAAATAATTTAAGTCTTGGTTCAAACATGATCGCCATTTTTTTGTGTATTTAATATATTGTTCATATATTTATTCTCAAAGCAATAAGAAAACGCCTTGAACAAGTTAGACAAATGACAGAAAAGGGTGCTAAATGCAAGGACATTGCAACAAATATAACATATAATAGCCTATTCTTTGTAATAAAAACAACTCGTGGCTTGTTGGCAAGCGACTCTGTTCAGACAGCTGCTAGCTTTCCAAACCTCTGAGATAATAATAATAATAGCTTTGATTTATATAGCGCCTTTCAAGGGACCCAAGGTCGCTTTACAAGTAATAGGGCAAAAACAAACATAACAAAACAAAAGTCAGACAGACAAAACAACAGATTGATTTAGGGGCCGAAAGCCTTGGTAAACAGATGGGACAAGTGTGGAGATGTTACGAATCTCCGCAGGGAGAGCGTTCCAGAGGGTGGGGGCTGCCACACTGAAGGCTCTGTCCCCGAAGGTTCGCAGTTTGGTGCGGGGGGTGGTAAGCAGGCCAGAGTCTGAGGACCGCAGGTTCCGGGGTGGGGCATGTGGGTGAAGGATGTCCGATAGGTACTGGGGGGCAAGGGCATGGAGGGACTTGTAGGTAAGGAGGAGGACTTTGTAAGATATGCGGGACTTGACCGGCAACCAGTGTAGGTGGATGAGGGTGGGAGTGATGTGCTGCCACGGCTTTGTGTGCGTGAGGACCCGAGCGGCATAGTTTTGGCCTGTCCAGGGGTTTTGTTGGGAACCCCGAACAGGACACCATTGCAGTAGTCCAAGCGGGTGGTGACAAATGCATGCACCAGGGTTTCGGCAACCGACACCGAGAGTGACGGTCGGAGTCTGGTAATGTTCCTCAGGTGGTAAAAGGCCGATTTGGTCACAGATTTTACGCGGGAATGGAAGGAAAGGGTGGAGTCAAGGATGACACCCAGGTTGCGGGCTTCAGGAGATGGGGAGATGGAGCAGCCGTCGACCTCAAGGACGAAGTCACCAACCTTCTGGAGAAGGGCCTTGGGTGCCACAACCATGAGCTCTGTTTTACCGCTGTTCAGCTTAAGATAGTTGTAAGACATCCATGTCTTGATGTCATGCAGGCAGTTGATGAGAGACTGAGGGGGGAGCTGGGAGGATGGAGTGGTGCTGAGATACAGTTGGGTATCATCAGCGTAGCAGTGGAAATTGAATCCATGATGTCGGATGATCTGGCCGAGGGGGAGCATGTAAATGGTGAACAGGAGGGGGCCAAGCACAGAGCCCTGGGGTACACCGTGGTGGACTGGGGCCGGGGGTGAGTTTGAGCCACTGATGGAGACAAACTGATGAACTAGTGCTCCCATTTTCAACTAATTGGTGATGTTTAAACCTCGACATTTAAACAGCAACACTGTGGTTAGTGCCACTGCAAAGACAACTAGAGAACACATAAAGTAACACAGACAACCAGCTAATGTTTGACGTGTCAGGTTACAGCTTACATCACATACTACAGAATAATCTGACGTCGGTACGGCTGCATTTCCAGGAATACCTGAAGCGGAGATCAAAGGAATGTTCAAAATCCTCGAACAGGAGGGGCGCCTCATTCTCACACAGAGAGGAATCAAATCTGTGTACTCAGACGACACTGCAGCCCAAACAAACAAAGGCATAACTACCCAAACAAGGCAAAACAATCACTTATAAACCTGCACTAAAGAAAGTGATTTCTGCTTTCATCGCTGAGCTCACTCCAAATGGCTGCGGATGGACTTTAAGCACTTACAATACAAACAGCAATAAAGGAAGTGGAAAATGAACAATGGTGTGGATTATAAATCCATGCGAGGCAATAACACGGCTTATTAATCAGAACAATGCGACTCAGCGTCATGGCAGGGTTATGGCTCATAAATGCAATGTGTACATTGAGATATGGTTTATAGAAACCAACGCAGCGGCTTGTAATTCAAACAATGGAACAGTTTGCTTAACAAATCAAGACTCGTAAATACAATGCATGTTGGAAGACACGTCATGAATTTTAACTATAATCATTCAATACTAAGCTGTGGAGAGGGAGCGTGTGCTCATGAATAAACTGAACACAGAAAGATGTTGGACATGTGCGTCCTGCAGAGCCAACAACACCCAAACACAGACATGTAACTCCTACGTAAACATATAACGTTTGTTTAGTTACTGAAATGATATCTTCTGTTGCTCTGGAGGGACAGAACATATCTAATGTCGGGTTAAGAAACTACAAAAAATTGTGTTACAAACGAGGGTATTTGATTGACATGCATTAACCAATCAGGGGGCCGAATGAAAACAAGACACAAGTTCACATCCATGTTCCATGATTTAAAACACTGGATTTTACTTTTGTATAAATAATCTGGTCTGTAAAGTCATTCAATCAGTTAAATAAACGAGATGTAGATGAGTAAAGGTATTGAAGTTCCAGTAATCCAAAATCCGATTGACAGACAGCACATAAGCTTGACTCGGACAAGATACGTCTCAGGACAGTTTGCTTGACTCTTCAACAAAAAGGTATCAAATACAAACACATATTTCCGCAGGTCAAAAACGATGTTGCTCTGTGCTTCTTTCTCCTTCTCACACACAATCACCAGCAGCTGCCGTCGGCTATAACGTCTCGTAATCACCAGCAGCTGCGGACGTCTGTGCCGTCAATTTCACGCGGCTGGTTCAAATAAATGATATGATAGCACTAACAACAAAGGATTATAATATTCAAATATATCAAACTATACATTTTAACATATGGCTCCTACAGGTATAATGTAGCAGAATGTGGAAATAATTGAGTACCTTAAAGGGCCCATGACATGCTTTTCCGGTTATCACCAGTCCCCTTGTGTGTTATGAAGCTTTTTCTGCATGTGAACGGTCTGCAGAGTCACACACCCTCAAAGTGCACCCTGTAGCGAGTAAAACTCTAACACAGAGAATAATAATAAAAATAATAATTCCTTACATTTATTATAGCGCTTTTCCAGTGCTCAAAGCGCTTTACACATATTTTTATACATGCAATGGTCACTGTGGACACTACCCACAGGAGCAAGTTCAGGTGAAGTGTCTTGCCCAAGGACACACCGGCTTTACAGACGCAGCAGCGGCGGGTTTCACCCCTTGATCTGATGATCATTGCACAGCGCACTGCGCCACACCGTCCATCTTCACGCCTCGAGGTCATCGAGGCGCTTTCACAAGTACACATTAGTATTATACATGTACTGTGGATAATACCCACAGGAGCAAATCCGGGTGAAGTGTCTTGCCCGAGGACACAACGACCTGACGGAGTGGGGGCAGGAGCGGGTTTCGAACTGGAGTTCCCCAGCACCCCCCTTGATCTGATGATCAAACATTACATCTAAATTATACTCCACAACTGCATTAAACAAAGAGTACGAGAACTAGTATTACAAAAAAAAATGTTTACTGTGTTATACTTGCAAATTTGATTTCTACCTTTAGCGATCACTTAGTGCGTGTCGTTTTTTCAATTTGGTTGCAGAGGTAATTAAGATAGTTTGTAAATATTCATCAAGAGGTTTAATTTGCAAATAAATTACACTTTGTTATATTCACACACAACCAGTGTTGTTTCTGCTCCCTAAGTATCATCCTGTCCGGCCACTCACACCGCTAAACGGTTTTTCGGATTTCAAACCTTCAGGACTTCAAAAAAAGCTTGGAGCTGGGCGTGTCTGAAGCTCGACCAACAACCAATCACATGAATCTCCCGCCCCTGACACACAAGCAGCGGTTTGATTGGCTAGAGCTTGTACTGGCATGTGATTCGATTGGCTGACGCTTCCACCGAAAGCTTCAGAAGCTTCAAAAGTTGAACATTGCTCAACTTGTGCAGCCTGAAACGCCAGGAAAGCTCCGCTCTGCTTCCCACAATGCAGTTCGGCGAAAAGTGACGTCACCCCATTCAAAGTGAATGGGCAGACGCGTTGGAAACCGTTTTTGAATCTGCCGAAGCTGTAGTGTGGACGGGCCGTTAGTGTTTCACTCGAGGACACTGTCACTGTCACAGAAAAATAGTGCTGATGAAGAACAAATAAACGACAACAAGCAAGTCACTGCTCCTCTCAAAACAGAAAAGCCAGATAAGTCCGAAAATTGTACGACAAACATCCATTACAGAAACAATCTGGAGGCACATCCTGGACCGTTTCCATCCCAACACACACAGACGTAGCGTGTGTTATGGTAATGTCGATGCTGGTGACTTAGAGTGGATTATTCCTCTCATCAATATTTCCCTCCATCCACTGCATCCAATCCCATCGCTGTTTGTTTGTCTTCCCTCACTGTGTGTTCACTGATGTGAGATGACATTCATGATATTTGCACAATGATAACGCCGTATGAAGGATTTGCATTACGATGTCCCCTTTAGCTCTACGTGGAGATCTCAGATTGTGGTATTGATTAGAGTGCAGAGAAACCGAGCTGCGTATTGACGACGTTTCTATTGGACGTTCTGATGGTTAATTACGAGCTCGCCTGATGAATCATTTACAGAATAAGCTTCTTCTCCAGATTACTTAAAGACCTGCAGGAAGTCCCACACCACGATATTCTCCCTGATGCATGCTGTATTTATTAAACATGATCAACGTTCATGCTCACATGCTGTCGACTCGGCACTTTCATATTCAAAAGTGCCGAGCAGCGGATAGCAGAACGGCAAGTTCGCATTTAAACGGTATATTTCTTATTTTAGAGTAAGTAGGACTCGAGGAGATCAGACCGGATAACTGTATTGTCTGTGGATAATGGTCCATCAGGAGTAACATGGTCGGCGTCTGTCCAAAGAGGAAGTGGAAGCAGTGTGGAATGGATGTGCTTCCTCAGCACATTTTACATCCAATGCTGCTGATAAAAGTTTAGCCAAAACCAGATAAGCTGGTGTGGAAGAAGAGAGAATATGGTTAGCATTTATCTGAGGATGCTCATCCTGCCACTGATTCCTCGCGTTGGGTGCTTTAGCTGTGGAGGGAGAGGATACACGTCGGGTCGGAGTCTTCTATATCCAGCAGCACTTGAATCAATAACAGCTTAGCAGACTGTAGGCCGTGATATAAAAAGCAGGATTGTACTTTTCTTCTGGAAAGCCAGTTAGCATGCAACAGTAATTAATGAACTAAAAGCTATTCTTGTCTAATAAACTTTAACAGATTTAACCTCACGATAATTCTTTGTTGTCAGTTCCTGGTTTGAGTTTGTTGTCGCATTGCAGCAGCTCCGTTTACCACATCAACAAGAGCACATATTAAAGAGGCCCTATTCTGCTTTTTGGGTTTGTCCTTCTCTGTTTCTCTCCCATTCTCACCGGGTGTTTCTCAATGTCGAGGACGCTTCCTTGGTAGCACATGCACCTCCGAGTCACTTGCTTCAGAAGCGAGGCAAGAATCCTTCCTAGCCTCGGAAAACGAAGAACGGTGGAACAGGCTAACAGGTGTGCAGGTGTGCGTCATATGAGAGGCCCCGCCTTAAATGGAGCGCAAAGATTTAGAAATTGGTCCGTGCGCAAAGCATTGTGGGGATTTTAAGACCGCGGAGGATACACATGTGCAGCTTCGAAATGTCTCGCTACGAAGGACGCCAGCCTCGGTAGAATTCCAAGTATCCTGGACATTGGAACAGTCCTTTGGCGGGACTCGATGGCATCCTTGAAATAGTGGCTCTGGAGCATCCTTCCTCGACATTGAGAAACACCCTCTGATTTACTGTGTTCTTTTTAGGATGGTAGAGCTATCATTACACCCAAGTATTTATATGAAAGTATTTGAATTATTTAAATGACAATGTGCAAACACGGAATACAAATTGTGAGAGTTAGTTTGAAGTCAGAGCTCTGTTAACCTGACACATGATGCTAATTGGCTGTCAAATGAAAATGAATTGGTATGCGCAGCACAGAGCGCTGCTGCCTGAACGGCTGGAGCATCGATGACACATGAAGAGATAATGAACAAATATGCCAAACCACGGCAAATGGCAGAAGGAAAGACAAAACATCTGTCACAACTGGACACGTATCAACACGTATCAACATGAAGGCGCTGCAGAAAACGACACCCAAAGAATCCGACACAAAAACAGCCGTCACTCTGATGAACATTAAACACCGGAACAAAGCGTGAGGAACAACCTCTATCCTCTATCCTCTAAACAAATTAATGATATATTATTAATGCAAAGCTTTGTTGAATAGCCTCAATTCTGATTGGTCAATTGTTGCATTCTACAGTCCGTTATTTCTGTGTATCAGACCGCTGACAAGGACTTCGTAGTGATCCCAAAACACAGCTCGTGGACTACTTTAAAAAAAAGTAGCAATTAAATCATTATTTAAATCAATAACATCGTTTTTAATCTATACTTTGGGTTAAAAAAATGTAAATAATTGTTAAATATAACATGTCATACTGTGCATATTGAAATATCCACCTACCTCTTTTACATTATTTATCCACATTTACTTCAGCACTCCTTTTCACTCTGAACCATTGTCTTACTGTCGACACATTTCATTTAAATAGTGTAGTAACTATATACATTACTGTTAAGTATGTTAGTTATTCCTTAGTTGTCAAATGTTTTATCTTCGTTATGGTCCTTCTTATAAGCTATTGGTCTTTTTTGTGTGAGTAAATTGATAGCAGAGTCAAACTCCTTTGGCCAATCAAGCTGATTCTTATTTTGTATAAACGTTATATGAATATGTGTTTGGCCCGTGTGTCTCCTCCTCACCTATGAACAGCTGGCTGTTGAGCTGCAGGTGGAGGTGTCCGTCAGCCGGAGCTTCCTGTGTGGCGACAGGAAGTCCGTCCAGCCGCAGCGACGCCTCTTTGACGTTCCTCTCGGCTCGGACTCGATGCCACCGGTTGTCGTTCAGCGGCACCATCGACTCCACGTGAACCTCCAGAGGCCCGTTACCGACGTCGAAGGAGAAAACCACCCGGGTGGAGGCTGATGGAGGGGGAGAGAGGGAGAGAGGGAGAGAGGGAGACGGATGAGACAGGGAGAGGTAAAGGTACGATTTATGGACAGGATAGCGGTCATGGGGAAGACAAAATGCAAACGGAAGAATGAACAGATTAGAAATATGGGTCAGGGTTGAAAGAGAAAATCCTGGAGACAGTTTGACAACACTTTGAACATTATTTCAGAAAAACTCATTATGAAACATGTTTTTGCGTCACGTAAATAATCTCACACTTTCTCAGATTCAGATTCAGACTGACGTACTGTAGTGTAATAAGTAAATATATATCAATTGCCTTATGTTAGCATTTTTGTAATTGTATACTGTCTATTGGTCTCTAATTCTGTAGAGGTTTTTCAACATTAACTTGAATATAATCCATTAAAGTTGCTCCCCATATTTATATAAATACGACAATTTCAACTTACATTTGTCACTTGTATAAAAAACTGCAACTGCATTAAATGTCGGAGATATTTCCCACTTTAAATATGGTTTATTTATTTAGGTTGTTTAGGTTGTTTTAAAGCAATTTGGCCTCCTAATTTGTGTCTTGCCACATCTGTTATAGCAATTGAGAAAATTAATCCTTTGTGATTTTACAAACATTTAACAACAGCTCCTATGAAAAAGAAGGAAAGGCAAAGACTCATCCATATCAATAACATGTACCAATGCTCTCTCTTAAAATGGCTATTTCTACCAAAATATAACAGAAAAACTACTAACTAACTTAAAAAAACTAAGTGGAAACCCTTGATGCGCCATGAACTTGCTTACTTTGTCAAGCCCTGATGTCTTTGCTCTTGAACTACTAAAACTTATGGGGAATTGCGTTTGCAAAAGACAGCAACAATTTTTAAATATTGAATAGACAAACAAATCTACAGTCCTTACTAGACATATAAGACGAGCCACACAACATAGTGCTGAGATTTATAGTTACAAGCACTGGAACACATAATAATGAGACTTGAGACCACTAGTTGTGGAACGGACCAGATCCACTTGGGCTCTCCACTGCTCCCCCTTTCAAGAGAAGGAGTCGATGTTGGAGCCTAAAGACATCTCATCCTTTGTGTTTTCCAAGGAGAAGATGTATCACTCCGAGAGCACAGAACAAGATGAAACAATAACCCAGCATCACACGGGTAACTTCATTAAGAAACTGTTCTCAGAGGAAGCAGCGGTATTCGGAGCGGGAACAACCAACACTGACAATGATTTCCCCGAGGGGCGAGGCTGTTGGAGCAGCAGTGTCCCTGCATCTGATTCTGTGTGTCCCGTCAAATCCCAATGCCAAATGCAGCACGAAACAACACGGCAAAATAAACTGGGCTGATTGAGCTTCAAAAGGCTGGCTCTGATACCTGCAAGATTGTTTTCCCATTGTCACACAAATATGACACCTAGTCAGGGGCGGTTCTAGGGGGGGGCAGTGTCCCCCTAACACTGACCTCTGACCCCCCTGTGGCCCCCCTAATAATGAAACGTTTTTTTTTTTTTAAATGTATATTTTCTGGTACTCAGGATTTTGTTGCTGTAATGTGAGATTGTGCAGACACCCTTATGTAAAGTAGATATGTAACTGTTCATTGCCTTTATTTTTATATAAATATGGTGTTAGTGCAAACATTGCACTATAACTTAAGCTGAAGCTAACAGTAATAACTATAAGATCTATCTGAAATAAATAAGTGTACTGAAACAAATACCAATAACTGTATTGCATTGTTTTCTCATGCGCAATTACTTCATACTGTCTAGTTCTCTTTTTCGTCCTGCATGTATTGTGCCCCCCTCAGAAAATAACTGGCCCCCCAGTCAAATTGGTCTAGAACCGCCACTGCACCTAGTTGCATAACCATAGAGTACAGAGGTGTTTCTGCCATATTTTAAATGCAAACACACCAATGAGGGCTGTAAAGGTATAACACATACGCACTGCAATGTTGTACCCATAACGTATACAACACCCTCTTGGTTATTGCTGTCATATTGAATAATATGCAGTGAGGCGGCGGCTAGAAAGCAGAACACAGAGAGCAGACACAGAAAATATCGCCCGAGCAATGAAAACAGAAAGCTCAAGTGAAGTTAAAGAAGAGTAATATGTGCGCTCGCATTTTGGGAAACTAAACCATCCTAGAAGCAGAGCATTTTAGATGTGGTCAGATTTTCAAGTAAATAACTCTGAGGAAAGATATGTGTTCAGGTTAACGTCGCAGCATAAGAGTGTTTACTATACCCAATTAGTTTGTATTTTCTTCTATTTGAACAGCCCAGTTGTTTCCGTAGCTATCAGTCCTTATGTTAAGCTATTCAAACAACAGTAAAATGTCCCAGCTGGGCCACCGTATAGGGCGAGTGGCAATGGATGGGTGGGTAAAAGGTGGTATCACCATCATAATTAAGCATTGTTTGAATCCACGTGTGATGATAGATGAGATCCAATCAGATCACACCACAGTAACAAAGAGATGAGTTTAAACATTTCATAAATAACACACATAGATGTATGAATGTTTCTTTCTTAACTTCGATTAAATGATCGCTTAATTAATAATTGATATTTACAGATTTAGTTTAAAAGCGGGTTTTCACAGGCTAACCGTTTGGGAAGACTCTTTCCTGGTTTTTAGCTGCAGAGCACGCTCTATTAAAACAGTTTTTTCAAAGCGTGGTGTGGAAGACCTGCCTGCACAGAGCCCTGAGCTTGACCTCATGCAATACATTTTAGATTAACTGAACCATCCTTCGACGCTCTTGTGGATAAATTGGGTCAAATCCCTGCAGCCAGATTTAAAACATTTAGAAAAGGCTTCTCGGTTTCCCTGAGCTGTTCAACTTTGTGTAGCATTCACAGTTGAAGTCAGGACAGGAAGGTCAAGACAGCCGAGTTCAACCTTCAATAAACAATTTCTCCCTTCAGAATACTTTGAAACAGATTACGTCTCTAACCTCCAGGTATTACACCGATCCAGATTAAGACTTTGACTCCCAGGTTTCACTGACACATCACTCTAATCCGGATTAAATCCTCGCCCTTCAGCTCTTACTCACAGCTCAGTTCGATCCGGATGAAGTCTTTGATGCCCAGGTTCTCCAGGAACACACCGGAGGAGGCGGTGGTTTTAAACAGGAAGGAGATATCCGCGCTCAGCTCTCCGTGGAAGGTCGGGAAGTGGAGGTACGACGTTTCCTTGTCGAAAAACGCAGCGTTCCAGAAGTTCTCTGAGAAAAGGAAATGAAAACTCATCATCTGTGAAGGGGCCCTATTTTATTTGTTGGGGTTTCCATTTCCTGTAGTGTGTTATATCGATACTTGTGCATGTCACACTACATACTGATATACACCTGAACAACAGCAGGAGAGGACTCTTTAAAGTAGAGACACTACATACTGATATACACCTGAACAACAGCAAGAGAGGACTCTTTAAAGTAGAGACACTACATACTGATATACACCTGAACATCAGCAGGAGAGGACTCTTTAAAGTAGAGACACTACATACTGATATACACCTGAACATCAGGAGGAGAGGACTCTTTAAAGTAGAGACACTACATACTGATATACACCTGAACATCAGCAGGAGAGGACTCTTTAAAGTAGAGACTCTACATACTGATATACACCTGAACATCAGCAGGAGAGGACTCTTTAAAGTAGATACACTACATACCGATATACACCTGAAAAAGAACATAATATTTCCTCTTTAAATGGAAATCACGGGGAAACAAATGAGGCAACAAATGTAGCTTTTGGTTTACTGTTACGTGGTCTCGTTTGATTTCTCGTGCCAAACATTTATTTATAAATCTACTCGGGTATATATAGAACGGCTGTAATTGAGAATAATTGGAAAAACAACTCAAACTAATTTGAGACGGAAATGCGCATTAGCAGCGGTTCGGCTAACGATAAATAGCTTCTAGATGTTTGGGTTTTGTACACAGGATAATTTATTCATCGCATTAAACACCTAATCCTGTATTTCCATTTCAATAGACCTGAGAACAATTCATCCCTCAGAAATAATGAGCGAATCATTTGCTGCTTGAACAAATAAACGCTGGCTTATTGGTTTGAATGTCAAAATAAGTTTGTTAGTTTGTGTCCTTCTGTAAGTTCAACGAAACAGGGAACAGGACATGGTTATTATTATTATTATTATGTATTAAATCTAAGTCAAGGTTAAATTCTTATATATTTTCTGTTTCCAAACAATGTGGATACAGCTGAAAGAAAGTGGGGAAAAAACAGTAGGCAACGGTGTGAGTAAGTTTGTATAGGCTGGGCTGTGGCGCAGTGGCCTAGTGCGTTGGTGTTCTGATCAAAGGACCAGGGGAGAACAGGTTCAAACCCTACTGAGTCAGAACTAAACATGGTAAAGCAGCGTTCAGTTATTATGCTCCAAATATCTGGAACAAACTCCCAGAAACCTGCAGGTCCGCTGCAACTCTGACTACTTTTAAATCCAGGCTGAAGACTTTTCTTTTTGTCGCTGCTTTTAATTGAACTTTTCATATCTTAAACTGCACTGTAACTTTTATCCATGTACTTTTTCTAAACGTAATTAAACTCCATGACATTTAAGAGAGGGACTGCTCGAAAGCAGAGATATTTGGAATATCTGGCATCGACGGATGAAAAATAGTGTTTTGGTAACACGGAGTGTTTTGGTAACACTTTAAAGACTTTGTTATGGAAGCAAAGCAGGGGAGGGGGTGTGTACGGCCTCCTGAGGGTCCGATTGTGGATGTCATGCGAGCAAAATATGGTGAAGAAAGTCTGTCTAAATTAAATCATATTTTAGACTGCACTGTAACTTTTATCCATGTATTTTTCCTTAATGTTTATTTTATTAGCTTTTCTTTTTTAATGCTTAATGTCTTTCATTTCTTTTTTGTAAAGCACTTTGAATTACCCTGCGTCGAAAAGTGCTATATAAATAAACTTGCCTTGCCTTGCCTTACTGCAGTCAGCATGTCACTGGGCAAAACGATGTAAAATAAACTTTAAAGGTCCCCTATTATACTGTTTCTCATCAATATATTACAGGTCTCAGATATATACAAAACATGTTTGGCTCCAAACCCCAAATAGATCATTACCCATAACCCCCCTCTGTTTCAGCCCTGTTTCCAAAGTGCTGATTCTCTGTCTGTGACTTTAGATAAAGACAAGGAGCCCCTCCCCACGCCCCTCTGAGAGACATTTGGTTACAAAGAACTCAATGGTGCTCTAGGAGGAGATTCAGGTGATAAGGGGGGGGGGGGGGGGGGTTACCTTGGTTGCTGATTGGCTAATGGCTACACAAGACAACACATCGTTATGACATCACAAAGTGGCCGAAATCTGTTCAGCTCATTTTGATATAAATGGATCAGGACAAAAAGAGAGAGAAACTTTGTTCCTTAAACCTTCAGAGTCTCTTTTCACAGAGGGGACACATGTTGATGTAGAAGAGACATGAAGAAGAGGGGACACATGTTGATGTAGAAGAGACATGGAGAAGAGGGGACACATGTTGATGTAGAAGAGACATGGAGAAGAGGGGACACATGTTGATGTAGAAGAGACATGAGGAAGAGGGGACACATGTTGATGAAGACGAGACATGGAGAAGAGGGGACACATGTTGATGTAGAAGAGACATGGAGAAGAGGGGACACATGTTGATGAAGACGAGACATGGAGAAGAGGGGACACATGTTGATGTAGAAGAGACATGGAGAAGAGGGGACACATGTTGATGTAGAAGAGACATGGAGAAGAGGGGACACATGTTGATGTAGAAGAGACATGAAGAAGAGGGGACACATGTTGATGTAGAAGAGACATGAGGAAGAGGGGACACATGTTGATGTAGAAGAGACATGAAGAAGAGGGGACACATGTTGATGTAGAAGAGACATGAAGAAGAGGGGACACATGTTGATGTAGAAGAGACATGAAGAAGAGGGGACACATGTTGATGTAGAAGAGACATGTAGAAGAGGGGACACATGTTGATGTAGAAGAGACATGAAGAAGAGGGGACACATGTTGATGTAGAAGAGACATGAAGAAGAGGGGACACATGTTGATCTAGAAGAGACATGAAGAAGAGGGGACACATGTTGATGTAGAAGAGACATGAACAAGTGGATTTGGCCTGATAGGTGACCTTTAATACAAATTGTAATTTTCCAGAATGGAGAGACTTCTGTCATGGTGTAACCAGGCAATTAAAGCTTGACTTACTGTCTCCATGACAACTGAGCGGTCCCACCCTGTAGACGGCCTCTGACCCCGGCCTCCTGACGTCACCTAGCAACAGAGACCGGACAGGGAGGCTCTCCTTATGGGTGAGCAGCCCAGAGTCCTCAGTCCTGCAGGGGGAAGAGGAGGAAGAGGAGGAAGAGGAGGAAGAGGAAGAATAATTAGGATTTGGAGGATTAAAGAAAGAATTAGAAAGAATTTGAGGATAGAGGAGGAAAAAGGAGAAGAAGGAATGAGGAGGAAGACAGAAAGGAGAAGGAAGAAAGAAGAAATAGAAGGGGAGGAGTAGGAAAGCAAATGGCAATAAGGAGGAGGGAGAAAGATTAGAAAGCAAAGGTCAAAGGAGGGTAGAACAATAAGGAGAGATAAAAAGGAGAGGATGAAGAAACAGACCAAGGTGAGGCATGATAGAGAGGGGGACACTTCAGTATGAATAACCACGTCTGTAAGGGCTGTGTCTCAGTACCACTCGGTGCGGTCAGCGTCACAGTTGCAGTAGTGCTGAGGGTCCACACAGTCTCCCTGCAGCCCGCACACACACTGCTGGCTGCCCGGCTGAGCCCCCCCCCAATAAGACTGGACACGACCGGGAGCGGGACCCCCGAGCCACCAGCTGAACGGAGAGCCCTCTGAAACACACACAGTAAACACACACTTAACCTGCTTTCTGGGCTTCTCCCTTTCCTGTCGTTAGTTCCTTTGATGAGGTTCTATTGGCTAGCGCTCCAACACATCGTACGTGATAGGCTAAGGGGCGGGACATCTTTAAGCGGTTGACCAATCGCAACAGAGCCGGCCAGCTAACCAATCAGAGCGGACTGGGCTCTGGTTTCAGACAGAGGGTGAAAAGAGAAGCTGCAGCTCAGGCAGGATGAGAGAAATAAAGAGCTTTGTGAACATTAGAGCAAGGAGACATGAAGTAGAGACACTAAACTGATATGAACCTGACTCAATACACCAGCATTACATTTCCACTTTAAATGGAAATCACGGGAAACAAAAGAGGGAACGAATGTAGCTATTTAGTTGACACGGTCTCTCTGAAAGTGTTTACAATGATTGATTACATCCAAGTGAAAATGAAACTGGAGAAAGGCTTCATCAGCTGGTGGTATCTTTGAAGTCAGTCAGATATGACCGTTCACTCTGCTAACACATGCAATGCAATTGGTGCTAGCTTGATTTTTCAAAAATAAACGAGTTCATAAAAAGTGAAACGAAAGCAACAGAAATGTATCTGGGGGACGCTGCTCATTTATCTTGTACGGGTCCAAACCAGAGCATTGCTAATAACAGGGCAGCCTCCTCGAGATGCTTGCAGGACACGAAAGCAACACCGAGATACGCTCTCTATGGAAATACTGTAAGCCCTATTGAACAATGTTGTGACAAAAAAACCTCTTTGCTGCTTGGAAAGAGTTCCCATCTCTCTTCCTCCAGAGACGAATCCAGAGTTTGAGGAAGGGGACGTTTGCCAGCTCGTACCCCAACGCTGCATACATTGTTTTTGATGGAGGGTGATGATGGTATACGGTGACGAGTATATTTGTGTGAGAGAGCGTCGGTGCACAGGAGAGAGAAGGTGATTGTAAAGGTTTCTGTTGAGTCAGCACTTTTTTTATTTTCCCAGAGAGCAGCAGGTTTTTTTTAATGGAAACTATCTCTCCTCCCATTCTTCCTTTTCGACCACATCCAGTATTTTCATCCATCATTTTATCACCCACCTAAAAAGGTTGCTTAGCTACACATTTTCTTTTGTGTGTGTAGTCTTAGTAGTTCCACAGGAGAGAGAGAAGTTTGAGGATGTGTTAATAAATAAAATGTTGCATGTTCTGCTGCCAGGAAAACAATCTATTAAACGTATTAATCAAAGTGATCCTGCCTGAGTCAATAGGAGCACAGGAAAACACAGTACTCAATACTCACTATCAGGACGAGGAATTAAACAAATCCTGAATAATCAATATATCTGAATCAGAAGAAAATCCCTGAAACCACAACAAAGAGCGTAATGATGTGTTTGTGGTCGATGAGAGCTGAACAAAGCTTTCGTTAACTTGTATTTAACCCAACAAGAACATTACCAACAAGTGCTTGTTTACAGTCTTTTCTGATTTCAATGTGCACTTGAGGATTATTGAAGAAAAAGGGAGCAAACAAAATTCAAGAAGGCTCTCACCGAGATAAGATTAAAAGATTAAAAGATTAAAAGGATTAAGATTAAGATAAAATATATCAAAAAGCGAGATCTACAGCTGACTTATTTGAGTATAATCACAAACACAGAATGGAATAAAATGAGATGTTGGATCCGGTAGGGCACATGTTGAATATAAAGTTGTAAGAAATTAAATCTTCTATCTTCTGTAGTTTTCCAGAGTCAATAACAACATGTGAATACACATTAATAAAATAGCAGCATGAGTCCATCCGTCTCATCGATATTAAGCTAGCTAGCAGCCCCTTAGCTAGCATGGCTCTGGCTAACAGCGCCTACCTGTATAAAGCTCACTAAATATCACATGTACATCATTACATGTTGTTAGAAAGTGTACACAAATAAATGTACAGGTTGGTGCCGGATTATATTTTGCTTTGAGCAAACAGAAGAAACTCAATACAAGAAATAATCTGCCTCATGACTGCTGGAAAACTGAACATTTTAATTTGTACTCTTAGTCCTTTGTGAGGATTAACCAAACAAGATATTAGGTGTTATTTAGTTAGCTTGAGTGAAGCAGATTCTAGCCTTCAACACAGCCAGGCTGGCTGTTTCCACCTGTTTCCCGTCTTTATGCTAAGCTAACATGCCAGCAGTAGCTTGTCACAGACATGAGAGTGATAATAATCTTCTCATTTAACTCTCCATCACAAAGTAAATTAGCCTTTCGTCCAACATGTCAAACTATACTTCTGAAGTGACTACCTTATAAAGAAGACACACGAGGGTAAATCTAGAAAGCTTGTCCTGAACATCCCCTTACCTGGAGTGTTGAGGAGGCGGGACTTCCTGCAGTGGTAGGACAGATCCTGTTCACAGTACTCTGATTGGCTGATGGCGGCCAATAGCTGCTCCTCTTCAGTGGAGTAGTCAAAGTGAACTGAGTGCTGGTTCACCTCTGGAGACGGCCGCACTCTGGTCAGCTCGCTGTTGTTGTGCTGGATCAGCATCCATGTGTTCTCCTCTGTGGGGGTAGATTAAAAAGATTAAAAGATTACAACAAACAGATTGTTATTTCCAAATGACTGACTATTTACTGCTATTTAATCGTTTTGTATTGTATCTACTTCTTGTGTGTCATATCTGTTGCATCATACACTTGTCTATGCAACAACAGCAATCGACCTATTGATATCTTATTTAACTATATGCTGCTCCTGTACTCACGAGTTTGGTAAGAAGATCAATACTACTCTATCTGTACATTAAATAGGAAGCAATGCTAGTTTAGCACAAAGAGCTAGCCATAGGTTTACAGCGGCAGCACATTTAAAGCAATAAACACACTTTGATCCTTTTACATTTTAATTTTTGAACGCATTAAACAAATGAGATTCAACAAGTTCATAGTGAGCTTGAGATGTTCTTGTAGCTGTATTTTTTAAATGAGAGAGGGCCAGGCTAGCTGTTCCATAGATATCCTGTCTTTATGCTAAGCTAAGCTAAGCTAATCACATCCACATGTAGAGAGTAAGCATGGAATTGGAGTTAAACTTATCGTCATACTCCTGTTAGAAAAAGTGAAACAGCCTAAAAGTATTTTTCTAAACGAGTTGTCGATCTGAGAGAAAAAAGCTTTACTTCCAGTTCAACAATTCTGATGAATAATTTACGATTGAATGTAAAAGTTAAAACACTTATACCTTTAGTAATCTCCATGTATCTGCCTTTCAGCAGCTTCAATTGAATCGTACTCTGTCTTGTTTATTGTTTGTTATGCTGTCATATTAATGACACCGTCTGCTCGATATTTAATTCCTCAGTGTAATTAATAACCGGCCCGTAAATAAGGACGTACTCTACAAACACACCTTGTTGATTAAAAAACATGAAGCATCATAAACCTAAGATGAAAAACTGAGAATAGGGAGAGGAAATTGGATCATCACGATTTCTACACGTACACCAATTATATGAAGCAGCGAGACGTCGTTATTCATATTTCTATGATTAAACGGGTGACATGACACAGAGGGAAAGAGAGGGAAACCAGGGGATGGGAGATAAAGTGGATCGGAGCGTGATGAGAGGAGCATCATCATTTACAATTATGTAAATTTTAATCATGAAACTTTGAGTGATGATGTGAGGAGGGTGTGTGTGTGTGTGTGTGTGTGTCACCTGTCATGTTGCAGTACACCAGCTGCGGTTTGATTGGTCCGCTGCCGTCCACGTCGATATGAAAATGTCCCGACGTGTTGCCGTTGTGTTTGTACGCCTCGCAGGACTGTTCGAACACAGCTGCAGGAAAAATAATGAGATCACGTCAACATGAATCACATCGTTTGTGAGGGGATGAAGAATCGCACGCTGTGGAGGATTATGGGTAAATCACGAACTCATAATCAGAGTGGAGAAACTCAAGTTACGTTTGAACTCTGACTCTGAGTCATAAAGTGAAGATTAATCCAGTAATGAGAGATGGGAGTACACACACTTTTATCAGCCACAAGTCTTCCTCCTTCCTCTGCCCGTCTGACACACACACACACACACACACACACACACACACACACACACACACACACACACACACACACACAACACACCACACACACACACAACCCACGCGCACACACACACACACCCCCCCACACACACACACGCACACACACACCCCCCCACACACACACGCACGCATGCACACACACACACACACACACACACACACACACACGCTCACACACACACACACACACACACACACACACACACACACACACACACACACACACACACACACACACACACACACACACACACACACACACACACGCTCACACACACACACACACACACACACACACACACACACACACACACACACACACACACACACACACACACACACACACACACACACACACACACCACACACACACACACACACACACACACACACACACACACACACACACACACACACACCCTCTGCAATCAAAGGCCTTGCAGTCAAAGCCATATCTAAGAGTTCCCACACCTGTCTCTCCTCCCCTCCACAGCATTTTATTCATCGCATTCTCCCAGTGACACACCAGCAATAAAAAATGAGACCAGAGGTGGATTGTGGGTAAGTTTCTTCTTTCGAGGATTTGACTCGAGGGAATGGGCTCAGAACAGATCACCTCACTGCTGCAGGTGTATTTATTCATTCCCCATGCGGCAGTTCAGTCACAGCTTCAGTCTCATTGCGTTCATCGTATCTCTCACATACCAACAGGTTGTATTAAACTGTATCCTCCCCCACCAGATTTGAATATACCTCAAGGGGGGCGGTCTCTTCAAAGGCAGATTACAGTTCATGGAAGTATTTATGTGGTGTTTAGGACATTATTTATTTGTTATGTTATTATGGCACTCACCAAAGTAATTGCTGTGATCTGGAAACAAGCCAACCTCGCTAAATGTTTAGAAGATCGGAAAGGTTATAAATAAAAGGACACACTGAGGACAAACTAATTTATTTTAAGGTGAATTTTAAAGTGAGTGCTCGTGAAATTGAATACACAACGAAACAGGAAGTTGGTCTGTAAAGTGTGATGGATGTTTACCATTTGACAGTTTGGGTATTCATCTGAAAGGTTGCTTAGTTTTCACTTTGTTATATCACCTGTCTTCTTGCCCTGTCAAAGTTCTTTGAAGTCATGTTGCCTTCTTCTTAAATCTCAGAAATCCACTTTGATTGTTTTTACTGCTAACAGAAATGTTGCCCTTTACTACAAATAAGTTCCAGGTCGTAAATAATTGCAATGAAAATCAAGGAAACACACTGACTTTTAAACGCACTGTAATGCAAACCGTTAACATTAAAGGTGGGGTAGGTAAGTTTGAGAAACCGGCTTGAGATACACTTGTTGTTATAGTCCATGGAATGCTCTTAACATCCCGATAGCAATGAATATCTGAAGTGCTTTGACAAAACATCCATAAAAACATGTCATCTGTGGAAGCTGTAATACTGTAAAAAGCACGACCAATCATCTGAGCCGGCCCGGCTAAAGTAACTGGATGGCCTACCTGCCTGTCAGCCTTCCATCGGGGCACACACTTATGTCGTGCCCTCATTGGTCATGTGCGCGTCCGTGTGTGTTGGAGGAGGGGCTCTATAAGGAAGTCTGAAGGAAGGGGCAGATTTTTTCCGGCAGCGTACTTTCAAATTCAAATGCACTCGAGCCGCTTTCTCCATGCTTAAATGGCATCTTAAATGGCACTACTATACTCTTTGTTTGGTCCCTGCTTGAGTTGAATGTTTTTTCTTTTTTAATGTGTATATTGCAATATGTTTGAGTCACTTGCTATACGAACACATTGAATTATCTTTTGTTGATGTGCCATTATATTCAATTCGATATGAAATTGGATCTTAATTATTCTGAACGACACACTGCCTCATTCCTATTATTTATTCCCTTTGCTCGTCATCTTCTCATCATCTGTCTATCTCATCTCATCATCTCCCCCCCATCGGTCGTTTTGTGTCTTTCTAAATGCGATGTGTCGCTGTCGTGCAGCTGTTTGACTCACGGCTGTGGCAGGTGGCTCCGCTGTAGCCGCTGTCGGAGCAGTTACAGTGGAAGACGGTCCAGGACTGACTGCAGCGGCCGCCATGTTCACACCGACTGGGAGAACACCTGAGAGAGAGGGACGCAGAGAAGAGGCACTGGTTTAGACAGGTTGGGTTCATTTGCTTTACACGACATTTCAGTGACAATTCTCATGGAAACAAACAAAACACAAATGTTGCCTTTCAATTAAAAACGGAGTAAATCATTATATTTCAGAAGATTCATTTTGAACTTTTACTTAGTTAATTTTTTCGCATCCACATTCACTCTGTCTTGACAACACTACTCTTATATGCATCACATTGTGGAAACACCTAACACATAAGGATTTAAAACCCCCATGTTTCAAACACATATAAAGGGAAAATAAATAAGAATACACAAAAAACCAGTGGCCCCCAAAACTGCAATATGTTAGACCTCCGCCTACATTTCTCAAGAGGCTTTCGAGGTCGTGGGTTGTGAGGAGAGCAAGAAATGCATTGTGCAGCAGCAACAACAACCAGTTACTTTCGATGAAAGGATGTTTGGATTTCTTGGAAGGCCTTGAGATGTCTAAATACAAAGTCGCTGTTTTTCAAACTTGAATAGGAGCCTCTCTGTGTGTGAAGGTTAGCAGAGAGCATTGCCCAACAGGGAAACAGAGATCTTTAGTGTTTTCAGGGTTAGTCACTTCTTTGCTGCGTCCAGGTCAAAACGCATCGTTCGGTTTTTTGAACTGTCGATGCTGAATCTGACAAAGTGCAATGTCTCAAGGCACTGCACTTCCTTTGACTTTAGGGTTTCAAACCTTTACTTTCTAATGTTCCTCAGCCCTGCTGCATCTTCAGAAAAGCAGTAATGATTTGGAGAAAATGCTTTCAAACTCCCAATAAAGAAAACTATTTCATTAAACTAAATGAGCCTCTTTTTAAAAGGCAGCTGCTGCAGGCAAAAACCTTTTAGCCGAAGCCCTTCAAGGTTAGACAGCAATAGAGCGTCAAATAGAACATCTGTCATTTTTTATATTGCCTTTTTTGTATATAAAGTTGTGTTGACATTAAACTCTGTTGGTTTTTTGGGTTGAATGGAAAGAAACACCTTTCCCCTTCCCCCAGAGATCCAAAGAATAATTCACTACTTTCTCACGTTGGATGTTTCTTTCATTTCATATGAAAACGAAAGGCTTCTGCTGGAAATAAAATATCCTTTCTGCTCAGCTCCACCTCTGATTGATCCGAGCTGCTCTTCTGAAGTGAAGCCACACTGTTTGAAGAAGCGCCTTTAAGTGGAGCTGGCTCCCAGGAGACGTCCCAGAGGCTTTGTGTTATTTATAGATAAACATCATGACATCAGTCCTGTGTGGGAGGGAGGAGAGGGGCCAAGGGTGGCAGCCACTGCGATAATGAATGTGTTTGAAACTGAAAGTGAAAATGTGACACATATGTTTGTTTTTCATGTCCTGCATATAATCTACACCAGTGGTTCCCAAAGTATGGGGGGCGGGAGCGCAGAGGCATGACAGGGGGGGCGCGAGAGACCAGGAGGAAAAATGGTTATTAAAATAAAAAAAAAAAAAAAAATATGATACAGTACTATTACGTCTGGGTCTCTGTGTGTGTGTGTGTGTGTGTGTGTGTGTGTGTGTGTGTGTGGAACGAGCCATTTTGTGTAAGCGAGCGAGAGAGAGAGCGCACCGGTACCGGAGATCGTTGTTGTTAGCTTCTGGTGCTAGCGAGCTACGCTAACGGATATAAGGAGTCTTTTCAACATCAAAGTGGAGGAGAGTCCTCTCCTGTCAGACTGAGAGGCTCAGTGAGCTAAAGGACTCTCTCAGTGTTACCTCAGTGGGTCTCAAACGTTTTGGTCACCATTAATGTAAACAATTATTTCCGAGGCACACGTTTATATGATCATTATAGTTATACAAAAATAAGAGAATCAATGAAAAACAGGTATGAAATACTATATGACATTAAAACAAGAATAAAGTTTAAAAGGGTCATTTGTAAAATATCCATAAAGAAAAAGTGAATCTGTTTACAGTTCTGTGTTGAGAGAGGTATCCATAGATCTCTCATGTTGCTCTCAAAGTGCACCAGATTGATGCTTTTAACTTCAATATTTAAAAATAAATCTTCCCGGGGGGGCTTGCCCCCGGACCCCCCTATGTGAGGTCCACACACCACCTATAAAAATAGCACTTGACCTGTGCTTACACCTATATGCCGTGAGCTGATTATCGAGCCTTCATTGTAACAGTTGCGGGTACGTTGTGTGTGTGTGTGTGTGTGTGTGTGTGTGTGTGTGTGTGTGTGTGTGTGTGTGTGTGTGCGGAGTGTTGCAGTAGAAAATTCCACTGTAGCGCCCGGTACATTAATGGGAAACCCTAAATGTTTGAACACCCTCTATGAAACGTCAAGCTACCCCACAGCACCACCAAATAAATCTCTGGCGCCGCCACTGAGCCTGACTTGTGTTGGGGGGGCCCCGACTTTTTTCTCCAAAGGGGGGGCCTGACAGAAACAGTTTGGGACCCACTGGTCTACAGAGGCTGGGGGAATGATAAACATATCATGAGCATGTTTATATATCAAGATACAGATATAAATTGATCTGTCACACACCCGTGAACGCAGCACCTACCCTAACTTATGCATGTTTAAAAAAAAAATGTATAGCAAGTAAAGATGTTCGCGTCTTCGCACATCAGCAGAGGAAGAACGAAACGGCTGCTTACAAACCATATTGCACCAAAACATGGAAATACAATTGCATCAACAAGCTCTAAGTGTGCTGACATGTAACACAAGGCGAGATTTGTGACAATGTGATGTATTATCTTTTTTTACAAGAATGGTTGAATACTGGATTCTGATTGGTCAATTTGGCCGTTTAGCAGGTCTGATCTCTCTTGCAATGTTATTTAAAGACTTTATTTAGTTAGTAGTTCAGGCTGTGCGCGTCTGTCAACAACATGAAGACGATGTTTCTGTGTAATAACTTTCAACCTTCGAGCGACGCAAACAAATGGAATTCACCTCCATCTTTACAGGCGTGGGTATAAAATATTAGAGACGGGTACATCAAAACTTGAGCACATAAAAAAAGGAAACAATGGAAGATGTAACACCGGCTCTGTTTCGGCTTTGATCTGCCGTGTCTCTTTTGAGAAACATGGGGCGTACTTTGAGTTGTTCTGCTGAGGGAAAGAAAGACAGAGGGCGACAGGAGGCGATGAGCAACACTGTTCTTACACACACACACACACACACACACACACACACACACACACACACACACACACACACACACACACACACACACACACACACACACACACACACACACACACACACACACACACACACACACACACACACACACACACACACACACACACACACACACACACACACACACTTTGCTGACTGTGTATCCCTCTGTGTATTCTTAAATGCATGTGTTAGAGTGTGTTTACTTCTGTAAATGAATTTGACAGTTTAATAGATGACCGTGCAGAATCAGCAGCCTCCTTTTTATTTGGATAAAACCAATGACTCAGCAGCCTGTCATAGTGTGACTTTTACCTCCGTGTATCTTTACACTGCTTTCATCTAAGAGTACGCTGGAGACTTGAAGATAGCACGCTTTGTTTTCACTTTAGATACACATTACCTTACTGATTTTCTTTGATATATTAAATGTTTAAGGCAGGGTTTCGGGGATGTTATGTACAGCTAACTCAGTGAGAAGTGACCTATGATCTTTTTCTGTTGTAAGTACTCAACTCTACTGATCAGTGTAATAATAGCACAATATACTTAACAGAGTCTGTGAATCACCATCTTATGCATTAAGAAATACTCCAAACATGTTGCAATCCATGTGGGACTACATGAGGTATGTTTAGGCCTTCCATCCTTTATAAGTTAGTTATTGTAAGTTAGTTATTGTAAGTGTCATTGAGTAACTAAAAAAAAAAAGTATTGGTTAAGTCCTTGTCCTCTTCCGGGTTTTGTTCGTCTTGTTGAGAGCAGTTCACATAATCACTACCAGGATGGCCGAGTGGTTAAGGCGTTGGACTTAAGATCCAATGGGCAATAGCCCTCGTGGGTTCGAACCCCACTCCTGGTAATTTGTTAAATTCTGCAAATACAGGAACATATATAAAACACATGGAAAAGGCAGGTCCCTTGACGGTAGCAAAAAGCAAAGTAAAAAAAGCATGTTCCTTAGCCAGACATCGGCCCGGTTAATCTGGTGGAAGTTATCTAAACTATTCATTTAATCTAAAAAATGGCATCCATGTAAACACTAAGACCTCAACGTCGACTGGACAAGGTTGGCTGACTGATATTGAAACACTTTTAGTCCTACACTTTGCGCCTCCAACCACTTCCCTCCCACTAACACCTTTGGTAGCTGTATGCCTTCTTCTCACAACCATATGTTATCGTGATTATGACTTCCACAGTCATTACACATCTGCAGGATTAGCTATATCAAAGATACAGCACAAACCACTACATCGTTTTCATATCGAAACACGCCAAACTGGAGAGATTCAAATGTCTCACACGGTTGTTGTTGTTGTTGTTGTTGTTGTTGCTCCTATTTTCCAGGTTTTCGCTCTACAGGGAAAGGACTTTTTGATCATGAAGTAAATTGCTATAACTGATGGGTCAAGTCAAGTGTATTAAATGCATGTCTGCTTCTTGTAGCAGTCATTGCTCTGAGGTGAGAGAAGCGTATGGAAGCTGCGTCGGTAACTCCATTTTTCTATAAACTTTATATCCCATGGTTTCCAAATGCAATCAACAGCGGCAATGAGGGGGTGTACAGTGGGAGCCATGGTTTCTGTTTCAGTGAACCGAACTGTGCAAGAACCAAATTCTGCTGGATAATTATCTAGTTCATTTAGAAACAGGAGGATAATTAATCAAATCCACTGGAGCAGATTCCCATTCTCTGCTGAGGATGTGACTGGAGTGGGTAGCTACATTTATGCATATATGTTGATTTGATTCAATATCCTCCGGTTTCTACAGTTACTAGATTATTATCCAGCAGAATCCAGTTCTTTGCCATTGCCATGCATCTGCGGGTTTAGATTTGTGCTATTTAGTGTGACACGGAGACAGCAGGCAATTGGTTCGGCTCCACATGAGTTACCCTCTTGATATGACATAACTATAAATGACTCTCCCAGAGATGAAAATGGAAATAATTACATATAATAATGATAAACTGTAGCTTGTGTCTTTATTTGCACGTCTTTCAGCATTTCTCTGTCACATTGATATATTTTCCTATAATCGTTTAAAATGTTGCATTTAGTTTTTGCGTTGTAGCGATTGTGGTCTGTCAGTGGGTGGGACCATCACTTTAGTTCAAACTGAAATATCGCAACGACTTTGGGATGAATTGCATTGAAACTATTTAATGAATGTCATGAGGCGCGTTCACACCGGAGTACTTTTCCCCGTAATTTTCCCGATTAGTTCCGTTAGTACCTCTTATTTTGCGTTCACACCAAAAAGAGTACTAAGTGCCGTGAACTTTTACCCCCATTTGTAGCGCCTGCTAGAGGGGTGGTACCAAAAGTACCAATTTCTATTGGCTGGGCGGATTGCAAACCACGCCCCGTAAAACTCTTCAGAAAGGTTTTCTGAAGCCGCCATTGTATTTGCTGGCATTAGCATTATTAGCATTAGCATTAGCCCCGCGCACCAACGGAGAGAGAATAACTTATGGCAACACAAAAAAAACATGGGAGCGGTGGAGATGAGGAGGTGTCGGTGTTCTGGCGATTTACTCCCCAACTCCGGGGACTTCGGGCGGCAGTATACGCCGTGAAGTGGTTTTCGGCCTGCCAGTAAACCCAAAGCAGAAGAAGACGAAGTGACGTCAGCGGCTTCATTTGCCTAATCTTCTCTCAGGGAACTTATTCCGGTGTGAACGCGATCGGTACTAAGTGCCATGGGGGTACTAAGTGCCAGGCACTAAGTGCCGGCACTTAGTACAGCAAAGTACTTGGTGTGAAAGCAGCTATGGTCCCCAGAGGATGAACCCTAATGACTTTGGTGATTACATTACATTACATTGCATTTAGCTGACGCTTTAATCCAAAGCGACTTACAATAAGTGCGTTCGATCAACAAAAAACAAACTTGAAGAAAAAAGAATCATATAAGTACATCAGGCTTCAGAGAGCAAAAAGAATTTCAAGTGCTACTCAACTGGCTTTAGGTAAGCCAGTCCTTTATTAGTATATAAGTGCTTTGTTAATAGTTCTATCCTCGAAGTGGAGTCGAAAGAGATGAGTTTTCAGTCTGCGCCGGAAGGTGTGTAAGCTTTCTGCGGTCCTGATTTCAATGGGGAGCTCATTCCACCATATTGGAGCCAGGATAGCAAATCCACGTGTTTCTGCTGATGGGAACTTGGGTCCCCCTCGCAGCGAGGGTGCAGCGAGTTGTTTGGCTGATGCAGAGCGGAGTGCACGTGCTGGGTGTACGGTTTAACCATGTCCTGGATGTAGGAAGGGCCAGATCCATTCGCAGCATGGTACGCAAGTACCAGTGTCTTGAAGTGAATTCTAGCAGTTACCGGAAGCCAGTGGAGGGAGCGGAGGAGCGGAGTGGTGTGGGAGAATGTAGGAAGGTTGAAGACCAGACGAGCCTCTGCATTCTGGATGAGCTGCAGAGGTCGGATGGCACATGCAGGTAGACCAGCCAGGAGGGAGTTGCAGTAGTCTAGGCGTGAGGTGACGAGAGCCTGGACCAGAAGCTGCGTCGCTTTCTGGGTCAGCTGGGGACGCATCCTCCTGATGTTGTAAAGCGTGTATCTGCAGCAGCGGGTTGTAGCAGCGATATTTGCAGTAAAGGACAGGTTGTTATCTAGGATCACACCCAGAGTCCTTGCAGTCTGAGTCGGGGAAACAACAGAGGTGCCGATGTTGATAGTCAGGTCAAGAGAGGGACAATCTTTTCCCGGAAGGAAAAGCACTTCAGTCTTGTCAAGGTTGAGCTTGAGGTGATGAGCGGACATCCACTGAGAGATGTCAGCTAAACAAGCAGAGATGCGTGCGACGACCTGGGTCTCTGAGCGGGGAAAGGACAGAATTAATTGGGTGTCGTCAGCGTAGCAGTGGTATGACAAACCATGCGGGCTAATGACAGATCCGAGCGAGTTTGTGTACAAGGAGAAGAGGAGGGGACCAAGAACAGAGCCCTGAGGGACCCCTGTAGTTAATTGCCAAGGGTCGGACTCGGACCCTCTCCAAGTAACCCTGTAGGTGCGGTCTTTGAGGTATGAGCTGAGGAGGGAAAGTGCAGAGCCTGAAACTCCATGTGCTTGGAGAGTGAAGGAGGATCTGATGGTTCACTGTGTCGAATGCAGCAGACAGGTCCAACAGGATGAGGACAGAGGAGAGGGAGGCTGCTTTAGCAGTGTGCAGTTCCTCAGTGACAGCAAGGAGGGCAGTTTCTGTGGAATGACCTGCCTTGAAACCAGACTGGTGCGGATCCAGAAGGTTGTTCTGATGGAGATAACAGGAGAGTTGTTTAAAGACAGCGCGTTCAAGTGTTTTCATGATCGCTTTTTTCGTTTATACATTTTAAGAATGGCGTTTATCTTTTTTGAGAATGAGTTCTTATTTGATTTAATGTATGTGTGTCTACAACAGATGATACAAATGTTTGTGTCAGTAAATGTGTAGGCGGGGGTGTTTGAAAACAACGGGGACAGAGCTGCTGTCAGACGATCAGCTGTGCAGCGTCATCACAAACGGATGTCGCTTCACGTGACGCTCCGGAGGAAAGGACGTCCCATTGCTCTTAAAACTCATTTCCCTGCTTCTCGTGGTTTCCTTGCGTCTCTCCATGCTTCCCTGGTGGGAGGGACTAGACGCAGGGAAACGACGCAAGTGAGGATTCCATTTAATCGACCTGAGAAGGACCCCAGGATGGCTGGTTATTTAAGCCATCAAACCTGAGATCTGAAAGGAGCTCAATCATTATCTGCCACATCGGTTGCTCTAAGGCTTTCAGGAAACTAAATAAGTCAACTAACCGAGAGTAATAGATTCATGGAGCTGGGAAGTAAATTCTTCATTTTTGGATTCACGCTACTCTTAGGCATTTGTGCCATAATTATTTGGTCAATATGGAGTATTCTGACCCACAAAGAGAACCAGGATGGCCGAGTGGTTAAGGCGTTGGACTTAAGATCCAATGGGCAATAGCCCTCGTGGGTTCAAACCCCACTCCTGGTAAATCTTAACTTCTGCAGATACAGTGACATATTTGCTTAATAAATGCCCTAGTGAATGTAAGGGAGAATCAGAGGCCTGAACTACGAAGCCGGATTTCCACTTAGCGAGCTAACTTCAGGCAACACTCTGGGTTTCAGGTCCTACGACGCTGGTTCACTTCTTAGTGGTCTAGATCTCCATGGTAACTTATGCTGAACGGCTAGCCTGGTCCGGAGCAGGTTAGGTTCCAGGATAAGAGCTCAACTCAGTGAAAGCACCGCCTGCTGACCAATCAGAGCTCAGTGTGCGGAGTTTAAAGCGATCAAGTCATATCACAGGAGAAAGGAAATACAGAAAAGCTGCCGTTGCAGGAAAGACGGCCGGCAAAAATCACCGACTGTGTGAACGTGAACATTAATAGAATATCACCTCCATCTTCAGAGCAATCTGACTATCATAACATTAGCGTTAAGAAAGCTTACTTAAATATCTGCCACAACATAAGTAACCGGATCAGAGTACATTAAGTACAGTCCGCGGCATATCACTTCATAATGTATCATATATCTCCTTATCTGAGTCAGCTGAGCCGTATCTGGCCGTGCAACACTCACAGCGTCACATGCTGTATGCAGAAGTATTATTTTAAGCAACACATAAGTTGACGAAACACTCGAGTCAAATGTAATTAGTCAGGTCTACTCGTGTTTTAGACGGGCAGTGATATCATAAACCTGTTAATGTACGCATTCAAACACGTGTTCTGTCACCAGCTGTATTCACCTTGCAGGTGCAGCTCTGTGGCTTTGATCCTGGATCAAGTGTTTAAGTCATGGATGTTTAAAGTTTAACTTCTTCATATGTCTAATATTATAGTTCACTTTTCATTCAGGAAGTATGACGCTGCGCTGTCAGTACGCTTCTCCATGTTTGTGATTGGTCAAATGTTGCAAGCCCCGCCCCTTTCGTGTGAGCGTGCACTCAGCCGGACAGAGAAACCTTGGCTTAAGATAGCGAGTTGATAACCAGCGTCGTAGGACCACTTAGCGAGAGCGCGTTTGTTTTGGATTAGGGAAGCCGGGTAACTCAAACAGATCCAGGGTCTGTTGAACTGGATTCGTAGTGCAGGCCTCAGGTCCCTTGACCACACCAAACGGCAAAGACAATTATTAGCAAATGACAAAGTAAAATGTTTTGAGTTTGTAAAAAACAGCTAATTATTAATCTGTCTGTTTCCATTTCCTACATCGTTTCTTCTAAAGTTTGAATAGTTAAGCACGACTTAATATCATTTCTCATGACCTTTGATCATCGATCAGTTTGATGCTCTATTTCCTGATCGTCCTCACCAGGATGGCCGAGTGGTTAAGGCGTTGGACTTAAGATCCAATGGGCAATAGCCCTCGTGGGTTCAAACCCCACTCCTGGTAAATCTTAACTTCTGCAGATACATCGACATATTTGCTTAATAAATGCCCTCGTGAATGTAAGGGAGAAGCAGAGGCCTGGGGCCTCTTGTATAACGCCGTGCGTAGGATTCACGTGGGAACGTTGCTTACGTAGTAGAAATCCAAAAAATAGGCACAGAAATTTTCCGACATTTTCCGATTCACCAAACATTGCGTACCGGCGAGGAAAGTGCGTACGGCACTTCCTACGCCGGTTTCCCTTTATAAATCACAATCGACTCGAAATGCGGTGCAGCTTTTGCGGGCTTCACGTAACGCCCATATTTGCCTATAAATAGTCAAAGAAACGCCCATTCATTAATTCATTCATTCTGACTGACTTTATGAAGGAGATCGCAGGAAATGACGACAGAACAGACTTCTCACACCGTGTCAGATTCTGGTTATTTTGAGGACATCGAGATAAATCATATTGTTTGGTGGATGCAGTTTGAACCAGAGTAGCAGCATGGAGGTCGGATCGTCACCAAAATAAATAAATAAATAGCCTTAGATAGCCTTCCTCAGGCAGTGTGTTTGCGCTGGGGACAGGAGACACCCCCTTGATGAGAAACTGTAAGAAGTGAACGGGGAATCCCCCCGGTGTGGAGTCATGACGACTGGATCTGAATTATGTTTTTGTATTTGGTGGTTTGTGTTCCAGCTGTCGATCAGCTGTGCGCAGCGTCTCCACTGCAGCCTGTGCGTCTCAACCCCCCCTCCCCCGCAGCAACTCTATATCCACCAGTTAGAGGAAATACAACTAATGTGTTGTGTTATATTAGCTGTACAATTTACCACATATGGTGTTCTTAGCTTCCATACCTCCTGTGTTTTACGAGCGACTTATCAAGTCTTAGCAAACGGCATAAAACATGATTAAACATAGTAGTATATAAAACCATGCTCGTACAACCTATAGAAATGCAAAACGGCATCATTTATGAGAAAACATTTCATAACATTAACACAACATATTCGAGGTGGTTTTCAATAACATATCCGTATTTATTTATTTCTCCAAGTTATTTTTTTGTGTGCACTGAGGAGTCGCAAACAGGCGTTTGTTTAATCATTTTAAGATTGGCTTTAATCAATTTGTGAAAATGAATTCTTCATATATGATAAATGAGAGGTAACATTTTGTTTATGGTATTATCTCCACACATTTCTCTCCATTCTTTCTTCTGCCAACGGTGTCGCAGTTTCTCGTCTCTCCCGTTGTTGTGCTTAGTGCGTACGCATGGGTTAGAGTTTGCGTGGAGGACCGCACGTTTTCCTGTCAAGTTAGAATTTTATAAATAGCAAACATTGCGTAGAAACTGGCGTACGTCATCTTTTGAGCGTATATCCCTTTATAAATGAGCCGGCCGTCTTCTCCATGTTTGTGATTGGTCAAATGTTGCTAGCCCCGCCCCTTTCGTGTGAACGTGCACTCAGCCGGACAGAGAAACCTTGGCTTAAGTCATAAGATAGCGAGTTGATAACCAGCGTCGTAGGACCACTTAGCGAGAGCGCGTTTGTTTTGGATTAGGGAAGCCGGGTAACTCAAACAGATCCAGGGTCTGTTGAACTGGATTCGTAGTGCAGGCCTCAGGTCCCTTGAACACACCAAACGGCAAAGGCAATTATTAGCAAATGAACAAGTAAAATGTTTTGAGTTTGTAAAAAACAGTTAATTATTAATCTGTCTGTTTCCATTTCCTACATCGTTTCTTGTAAGTTTGAATAGTTAAGCACGACTTAATATCATTTCTCATGACCTTTGATCATCGATCAATTTGATGCTCTATTTCCTGATAGTCCTCACCAGGATGGCCGAGTGGTTAAGGCGTTGGACTTAAGATCCAATGGGCAATAGCCCTCGTGGGTTCAAACCCCACTCCTGGTAAATCTTAGGCTTGTTTGAGACACATTGCGGCTCGCCTCGGGGAGGTGTCAAAAAGCTCGTCTTAAGTCGGACAGCTCGAACTCGGAGTTGGCTTGACTGGCTGGGTTTGCAATGGCGGAAATGTATTTAATCTTGCCATTTTAAATGATGTATTCAATAAATAAGGTTAAACCAAATCATTACATTATAATAGATTTTATTTTAATGATTTGGTTTAACTTAAAGAGAAACTTTATTGATATTGCACATATTACAGGTACTGAGACAACGAAATGCAGTTTAGCTTCTAACCAGGTGCAACAAGCAGTGAAGTGGAAAGTAATGTACACAATCTACAGAATAACATATAGAATGAATTGAATGATGAATAAACAGTGGTGTATGAATACACTAGATATCAGCCTGTGAGCAGTATGAACAGTGTGTATTAATACACTAGATATCAGCCTGTGAGCAGTATGAACAATGTGTATGAATACACTAGATATCAGCCTGAGAGCAGTATGAACAGTGTGTATTAATACACTAGATATCAGCCTGAGAGCAGTATGAACAGTGTGTATGAATACACTAGATATCAGCCTGAGAGCAGTATGAACAGTGTGTATGAATACACTAGATATCAGCCTGTGAGCAGTATGAACAGTGTGTATGAATATGCTAAGATATATAAAGTATGAAAACGGTAAGCAGTATAGACTAAAATATATAGATATTAATTTCATGATGATAAACATTGTGGAACAATGATGAAAAATGGGAATGGATGTGGCGACGTAAAACTGACACAAAACAACAACAAACTGTTGCCAGCCAATGGGAGAGTTTCATCAGCAGCACCTGGTAAAACCCACCAATGAGCGCTCAGCTCGAGATACCAGCGAGCCGTTTCCCATCAAGCATTTCGCTTCCGCAGCTCGTGGAGAGCAACTGCGCCAACTCGCCTCGCCTCGCTCTCAAGGCTGCGGGCGTCTTTGTCCCGCCAGATTTCAAAGTCTCATGTGGGCGAGCCTCCAGAGCAAGTCGGACAAAATGACTAACCATCATGCAACGCACTAGCAAGACGTTGATCGCAACTGCGCAGGTCTGCGCAGGTCTTGCTAGTCTCAAACAAGCCTCTTAGCTTCTGCAGATGCACAGGAAGCAGGTCCCTTGAACACAACACATGGCAATAGCAAATGATGAAGTAAAAAATAAAGTCTGTAGATAAGTAACAGTCAACTATTAATCGGTCTGTTTCCAAATATCCTCTAGTGTCTCGCACAGTTTGAATAGTTGAGGTATCTAATAATAAAAATACATAATATTTAAGGCGTCTTTCATGACACCTTACCATTTGTTAACTATTCTAAGAGGTAAAAGCAACAGAACATGACTAAAAAAACCTACAGGCGATCATGAAGGATCTCTGTACTTCATATATTTTCTCAACCTCAACCTTTGACAAGATTGATGCTCTATTTCCTGATCATCCTCACCAGGATGGCCGAGTGGTTAAGGCGTTGGACTTAAGATCCAATGGGCAATAGCCCTCGTGGGTTCAAACCCCACTCCTGGTAAATCTTAACTTCTGCAGATACAGTGACATATTTGCTTAATAAACGCCCTCGTAAATGTAAGGGAGAAGCAGAGGCCTGAACTACGAAGCCGCATTTTCACTTAGCGAGCTAACTTCAGGCAACACTCTGTGTTTCCGGTCCTACGACGCAGGTTCACTTCTTAGTGGTCTAGATCTCCATGGTAACTTATGATGAACGGGTAGCCTGGTCCGGAGCAGGTTAGGTTCCAGGATAAGAGATCAACCCAGTGAAAGCACCGCCTACTGACCAATCAGAGCTCAGTGTGCGGAGTTTAAAGCGATCAAGTCATATCACAGGAGAAAGGAAATACAGAAAAGCTGCCGTTGCAGGAAAGACGGCCGGCCAACATCACCGACTGTGTGAACGTGAACATTAATAGAATATCACCTCCATCTTCAGAGAAATCTGACTATTATAACATTAGCGTTAAGAAAGCTTACTTAAATATCTGCCACAACATCAGTAACCGGATCAGAGTAACATTAAGTACAGTCCGCGGCACTGTGAGTGCAGACGTCGATGTGTGCCATTATCATTCACATCACATCATAATGTATCATATATTTCCTTATCTGAGTCAGCTGAGCCGTAACTACGCATTCAAACACGTGTTCTGTTCCAGCTGTGTTCACCTTGCAGGTGCAGCTCTGTGGCTTTGATCCTGGATAAAGTGTTTAAGTCAAGGATGTTTAAAGTTTAACTTCTTCATTTGTCTAATATTATAGTTCACTTTTCATTCAGGAAGTATGACGCTGCGCTGTCAGTACGCTTCTCCATGTTTGTGATTGGTCAAATGTTGCTAGCCCCGCCCCTTTCGTGTGAACGTGCACTCAGCCGGACAGAGAAACCTTGGCTTAAGATAACGAGTTGATAACCAGCGTCGTAGGACCACTTAGCGAGAGCGCGTTTGTTTTGGATTAGGGAAGCCGGGTAACTCAAACAGATCCAGGGTCTGTTGAACTGGATTCGTAGTGCAGGCCTCAGGTCCCTTGACCACACATTACATTACATTGCATTTAGCTGACGCTTTTATCCAAAGCGACTTACAATAAGTACATTCGACCAGGAAGACACAACCTTGAGGAAAACAGAATCATAAAGTACATCAGGTTTCAAAGAGCCAATCATTCAAGTGCTACTCAACTGGCTTTAGATAAGCCAGTCCTTTATTAGTATATAATTGCTCTGTTAGAAGTTCTTTGTTAGTCATTCTATCGCTCGAAGTGGAGTCGAAAGAGATGAGTTTTCAGTCTGCGCCGGAAGGTGTGTAAGCTATCTGCTGTCCTGATGTCAGTGGGGAGCTCATTCCACCATGTTGGAGCCAGGATAGCAAACCCACGTGTTTTTGCTGATGGGAACTTGGGTCCCCTTCGCAGTGAGGGTAAAGCGAGTCGTTTGGCTGATGCAGAGCGTAGAGCACGCGCTGGGGTGTACAGTTTAACCATGTCCTGGATGTAGGAAGGGCCAGATCCATTCGCAGCATGGTACGCAAGTACCAGTGTCTTGAAGTGGATTCTAGCAGTTACCGGAAGCCAGTGGAGGGAGCGGAGGAGCGGAGTGGTGTGGGAGAATTTAGGAAGGTTGAAGACCAGGCGAGCCGCTGCATTCTGGATGAGCTGCAGAGGTCGGATGGCACATGCAGGTAGACCAGCCAGGAGGGAGTTGCAGTAGTCTAGGCGTGAGGTGACGAGAGCCTGGACCAGAAGCTGCGTCGCTTTCTGGGTCAGCTGGGGACGCATCCTCCTGATGTTGTAAAGCGTGTATCTGCAGCAGCGGGTTGTAGCAGCGATATTTGCAGTGAAGGACAGGTTGTTATCTAGGATCACACCCAGATTCCTTGCAGTCAGGGTCGGGGAAACAACAGAGGTGCCGATGTTGATGGTCAGGTCAAGAGTGGGACAATCTTTTCCCGGAAGGAAAAGCACTTCAGTCTTGTCAAGGTTGAGCTTGAGATGATGAGCGGACATCCACTGAGAGATATCAGCTAAACAAGCAGAGATGCGAGCGACCACCTGGGTCTCTGAGCGGGGAAAGGACCGAATTAGTTGGGTGTCGTCAGCGTAGCAGTGTTATGAAAAACCATGCGGGCTAATGACAGATCCGAGCGAGTTTGTGTACAGGGAGAAGAGGAGGGGACCGAGAACAGAGCCCTGAGGGACGCACACCAAACAGCAAAGGCAATTATTAGCAAATGACAAAGTAAAATGTTTTGAGTTTGTAAAAAACAGTTAATTATTAATCTGTCTGTTTCCATTTCCTACATCGTTTCTTGTAAGTTTGAATAGTTAAGCACGACTTAATATCATTTCTCATGACCTTTGATCATCGATCAATTTGATGCTCTATTTCCTGATCGTCCTCACCAGGATGGCCGAGTGGTTAAGGCGTTGGACTTAAGATCCAATGGGCAATAGCCCTCGTGGGTTCAAACCCCACTCCTGGTAAATCTTAACTTCTGCAGATACAGTGACATCTTTGCTTAATAAATGCCCTAGTGAATGTAAGGGAGAAGCAGAGGCCTGAACTACGAAGCCGGATGTTCACTTAGCGAGCTAACTTCAGGCAACACTCTGGGTTTCAGGTCCTACGACGCTGGTTCACGTCTTAGTGGTCTAGATCTCCATGGTAACTTATGCTGAACGGCTAGCCTGGTCCGGAGCAGGATAGGTTCCAGGATAAGAGATCAACTCAGTGAAAGCACCGCCTGCTGACCAATCAGAGCTCAGTGTGCGGAGTTTAAAGCGATCAAGTCATATCACAGGAGAAAGGAAATACAGAAAAGCTGCCGTTGCAGGAAAGACGTCCGGCCAAAATCACCGACTGTGTGAACGTGAACATTAATAGAATATCACCTCCCATCTTCAGAGCAATCTGACTATTATAACATTAGCGTTAAGAAAGCTTACTTAAATATCGGCCACAACATCAGTAACCGGATCAGAGTCACATTAAGTACAGTCCGCGGCATATCACTTCATAATGTATCATATCTCTCCTTATCTGAGTCAGCTGAGCCGTATCTGGCCGTGCAACACTCACAGCGTCAAATACTGTATGCAGAAGTATTATTTTAAGCAACACATTAAAATGACGAAACACTCGAGTCAAATGTAATTAGTCAGGTCTACTCGTGTCTTAGACGGAGCAGTGATATCATAAACCTGTTAATGTACGCATTCAAACACGTGTTCTGTTACCAGCTGTATTCACCTTGCAGGTGCAGCTCTGTGGCTTTGATCCTGATCAAGTGTTTAAGTCATGGATGTTTAAAGTTTAACTTCTTCATTTGTCTAATATTATAGTTCACTTTTCATTCAGGAAGTATGACGCTGCGCTGTCAGTACGCTTCTCCGTGTTTGTGATTGGTCAAATGTTGCAAGCCCCGCCCCTTTCGTGTGAACGTGCACTCAGCCGGACAGAGAAACCTTGTCTTAAGATAACGAGTTGATAACCAGCGTCGTAGGACCGCTTAGCGAGAGCGCGTTTGTTTTGGATTAGGGAAGCCGGGTAACTCAAACAGATCCAGGGTCTGTTGAACTGGATTCGTAGTGCAGGCCTCAGGTCCCTTGAACACACCAAACGGCAAAGGCAATTATTAACAAATGACAAAGTAAAATGTTTTGAGTTTGTAAAAAACAGCTAATTATTAATCTGTCTGTTTCCATTTCCTACATCGTTTCTTGTAAAGTTTGAATAGTTAAGCACGACTTAATATCCTTTCTCATGACCTTTGATCATCGATCAATTTGATGCTCTATTTCCTGATCATCCTCACCAGGATGGCCGAGTGGTTAAGGCGTTGGACTTAAGATCCAATGGGCAATAGCCCTCGTGGGTTCAAACCCCACTCCTGGTAAATCTTAGGCTTGTTTGAGACACATTGCGGCTCGCCTCGGGGAGGTGTCAAAAAGCTCGTCTTAAGTCGGACAGCTCGAACTCGGAGTTGGCTTGACTGGCTGGGTTTGCAATGGCGGAAATGTATTTAATCTTGCCATTTTAAATGATGTATTCAATAAATAAGGTTAAACCAAATCATTACATTACAATAGATTTTATTTGAATGATTTGGTTTAACTTAAAGAGAAACGTTATTGTTATTGCACAGATTACAGGTACTGAGACAACGAAATGCAGTTTAGCTTCTAACCAGGTGCAACAAGCAGTGAAGTGGAAAGTAATGTTCACAATCTACAGAATAACATATAGAATGAATTGAATGATGAATAAACAGTGGTGTATGAATACACTAGATATCAGCCTGTGAGCAGTATGAACAGTGTGTATTAATACACTAGATATCAGCCTGTGAGCAGTATGAACAGTGTGTATGAATACACTAGATATCAGCCTGTGAGCAGTATGAACAGTGTGTATGAATATGCTAAGATATATAAAGTATGAAAACGGTAAGCAGTATAGAATAAAATATATAGATATTAATTTCATGATGATAAACATTGTGGAACAATGATGAAAAGTGGGAATGGATGTGGCGACGTAAAACTGACACAAAACAACAACAAACTTTTGCCAGCCAATGGGAGAGTTTCATCAGCAGCACCTGGTAAAACCCACCAATGAGCGCTCAGCTCGAGATACCAGCGAGCCGTTTCCCATCAAGCATTTCGCTTCCGCAGCTCGTGGAGAGCAACTGCGCCAACTCGCCTCGCCTCGCTCTCAAGGCTGCGGGCGTCTTTGTCCCGCAAGATTTCAAAGTCTCATGTGGGCGAGCCTCCAGAGCAAGTCGGACAAAATGACTAACCATCATGCAACGCACTAGCAAGACGTTGATCGCAACTGCGCAGGTCTGCGCAGGTCTGCGCAGGTCTTGCTTGTCTCAAACAAGCCTCTTAGCTCCTGCAGATGCAGAGGAAGCAGGTCCCTTGAACACAACACATGGCAATAGCAAATGATGAAGTAAAAAATAAAGTCTGTAGATAAGTAACAGTCAACTATTAATCGGTCTGTTTCCAAATGTCCTCAAGTGTCTCGCACAGTTTGAATAGTTGAGGTATCTAATAATAAAAATACATAATATTTAAGGCGCCTTTCATGACACCTTACCATTTGTTAACTATTCTAAGAGGTAAAAGCAACAGAACATGACTAAAAAAACCTACAGGCGATCATGAAGGATCTCTGTACTTCATATATTTTCTCAACCTCAACCTTTGACAAGATTGATGCTCTATTTCCTGATCATCCTCACCAGGATGGCCGAGTGGTTAAGGCGTTGGACTTAAGATCCAATGGGCAATAGCCCTCGTGGGTTCAAACCCCACTCCTGGTAAATCTTAACTTCTGCAGATACAGTGACATATTTGCTTAATAAATGCCCTCGTGAATGTAAGGGAGAATCAGAGGCCTGAACTACGAAGCCGGATGTTCACTTAGCGAGCTAACTTCAGGCAACACTCTGGGTTTCCGGTCCTACGACGCTGGTTCACTTCTTAGTGTTCTAGATCTCCATGGTAACTTATGCTGAACGGCTAGCCTGGTCCGGAGCAGGTTAGGTTCCAGGATAAGAGATCAACCCAGTGAAAGCACCGCCTACTGACCAATCAGAGCTCAGTGTGCGGAGTTGCAGGAAAGACGGCCGGCCAAAATCACCGACTGTGTGAACGTGAACATGAATAGAATATCACCTCCATCTTCAGAGCAATCTGACTGTTATAACATTAGCGTTAAGAAAGCTTACTTAAATATCTGCCACAACATAAGTAACCGGATCAGAGTAACATTAAGTACAGTCCGCGGCATATCACTTCAGAATGTATCATATATCTCCTGATCTGAGTCAGCTGAGCCGTATCTGGCCGTGCAACACTCACAGTGTCACATACTGTATGCAGAAGTATTATTTTAAGCAACACGCTATGTGGCTTTGATCCTGGATCAAGTGTTTAAGTCATGGATGTTTAAAGTTTAACTTCTTCATATGTCTAATATTATAGTTCACTTTTCATTCAGGAAGTATGACGCTGCGCTGTCAGTACGCTTCTCCATGTTTGTGATTGGTCAAATGTTGCTAGCCCCGCCCCTTTCGTGTGAACGTGCACTCAGCCGGACAGAGAAACCTTGGCTGCAGTCGAATAGTCCAAAAGTCAGCTCCTAGGTTCTAACCCTATCGTCTATTCCTTGACCTCTGAGTGAAACGTCACGCGGTTAAGGGATAGTGGATAGGAGAATTCAAAAGGACTTAGGAGAAGAGACTGCGGTACTTTAGAGAATCGACTGCACTTTCACTATCCGACGTGTTTATGATGCGCCAGCGGACGTCATTGTGTGCGTCTGCTGCTGTGGGGAAACCATGGAAACCACAGTTTTCTATACAGCGGACTACAACATGGATGTTTAATAAGAACGAGGGACTGCTGTGAACTCATCTAGAGACTCTGCACCGTGCTCTGATGCTGCTGCTTTGCTTTATGAACGTGGACAACAGAGAAACAGATTCTTCATGACCAAAGTTGGAATTGAAATAAAAAAGGAAAGTGAAACTTCTGCTCGTCACCCTCTCCCTCCGGTCCACATTAATACCAATGATCCCAATACGTATGATTGTATGAACTAAAGATCTTAAAATCAATACAGATGTATTTATTATAAACGTTAGTCCTTACCATCTATCACTGTGTATATCACCATTCAAACATCTTTTAAAAGTTGAACAAACTCCACACAGCTCAGTAAAGACTGAAATGTTGACTTTATTTGATAATTTCAGTGAAAACTAACATTCATATTTCTCTTTGATTATAATACTGATGAACGTTCAAAACAAAGCACTTTGGCAACTTACCACATACGTTTTAAAAAGCTTAATAAGCACCGTAACTTTCATGATATCATTTCTCGGTCATAATCGGTTGTTTCCGTGAACGGCCGACTGTTGAGTGACGGCAAATGCTGCGGCTGCAAGGCATTGTGGGGCAGCATTTTCGCTTCTCCTGTCGGTTAGGGAGGTCCAGTGGTTCCTAAGCTAAAGGAGGTTATAAAGGAAGTTTGAAACCTCCTTTCCTATCATTCTCATCATTCTAGAGAATTCGAACGGCACTTATCATGGCTGCCACTGAGGGACTTCCGGGTCATTTCACTCCTTTAGGAAGGTTCCTAAGCTAAATGGATTATTCGACTTCAGCCCTTGGCTTAAGTCTTAAAATAACGAGTTGATAACCAGCGTCGTAGGACCGCTTAGCGAGAGCGCGTTTGTTTTGGATTAGGGAAGCCGGGTAACTCAAACAGATCCAGGGTCTGTTGAACTGGATTCGTAGTGCAGGCCTCAGGTCCCTTGAACACACCAAACGGCAAAGGCAATTATTAGCAAATGACAAAGTAAAATGTTTTGAGTTTGTAAAAAACAGTTAATTATTAATCTGTCTGTTTCCATTTCCTACATCGTTTCTTGTAAGTTTGAATAGTTAAGCACGACTTAATATCATTTCTCATGACCTTTGATCATCGATCAATTTGATGCTCTATTTCCTGATCATCCTCACCAGGATGGCCGAGTGGTTAAGGCGTTGGACTTAAGATCCAATGGGCAATAGCCCTCGTGGGTTCAAACCCCACTCCTGGTAAATCTTAACTTCTGCAGATACAGTGACATATTTGCTTAATAAATGCCCTAGTGAATGTAAGGGAGAATCAGAGGCCTGAACTACGAAGCCGGATGTTCACTTAGCGAGCTAACTTCAGGCAACACTCTGGGTTTCCGGTCCTACGACGCTGGTTCTCTTCTTAGTGGTCTAGATCTCCATGGTAACTTATGCTGAACGGCTAGCTTGGTCCGGAGCAGGATAGGTTCCAGGATAAGAGATCAACCCAGTGAAAGCACCGCCTACTGACCAATCAGAGCTCAGTGTGCGGAGTTTAAAGCGATCAAGTCATATCACAGGAGAAAGGAAATACAGAAAAGCTGCCGTCGCAGGAAAGACGGCCGGCAAAAATCACCGACTGTGTGAACGTGAGCATGAATAGAATATCACCTCCATCTTCAGAGCAATCTGACTATTATAACATTAGCGTTAAGAAAGCTTACTTAAATATCTGCCACGACATAAGTAACCGGATCAGAGTACATTAAGTACAGTCCGCGGCATATCACTTCATAATGTATCATATATCTCCTGATCTGAGTCAGCTGAGCCGTATCTGGCCGTGCAACACTCACAGTGTCACATGCTGTATGCAGAAGTATTATTTTAAGCAACACATTAAAATGACGAAACACTCGAGTCAAATGTAATTAGTCAGGTCTACTCGTGTCTTAGACGGAGCAGTGATATCATAAACCTGTTAACGTACGCATTCAAACACGTGTTCTGTCACCAGCTGTGTTCACCTTGCAGGTGCAGCTCTGTGGCTTTGATCCTGGATAAAGTGTTTAAGTCATGGATGTTTAAAGTTTAACTTCTTCATATGTCTAATATTATAGTTCACTTTTCATTCAGGAAGTATGATGCTGCGCTGTCAGTACGCTTCTCCGTGTTTGTGATTGGTCAAATGTTGCAAGCCCCGCCCCTTTCGTGTGAACGTGCACTCAGCCGGACAGAGAAACCTTGGCTTAAGATAGCGAGTTGATAACCAGCGTCGTAGGACCGCTTAGCGAGAGCGCGTTTGTTTTGGATTAGGGAAGCCGGGTAACTCAAACAGATCCAGGGTCTGTTGAACTGGATTCGTAGTGCAGGCCTCAGGTCCCTTGAACACACCGAACGGTAAAGGCAATTATTAGCGAATGAACAAGTAAAATGTTTTGAGTTTGTAAAAAACAGTTAATTATTAATCTGTCTGTTTCCATTTCCTACATCGTTTCTTGTAAAGTTTGAATAGTTAAGCACGACTTAATATAATTTCTCATGACCTTTGATCATCGATCAGTTTGATGCTCTATTTCCTGATCGTCCTCACCAGGATGGCCGAGTGGTTAAGGCGTTGGACTTAAGAACCAATGGGCAATAGCCCTCGTGGGTTCAAACCCCACTCCTGGTAGATTCTTAGCTTCTGCAGATGCAGAGGAAGCAGGTCCCTTGAACACAACACATGTCAATAGCAAAAGATGAAGTAAAAAATAAAGTCTGTAGATAAGTAACAGTCAACTATTAATCGGTCTGTTTCCACATTTCCTCAAGTGTCTTGCACAGTTTGAATAGTTGAGGTATCTAATAATAAAAATACATAATATTTAAGGCGCCTTTCATGACACCATACAATTTGTTAACTATTCTAAGAGGTAAAAGCAACAGAACATGACTAAAAAAACCTACAGGCGATCATGAAGGATCTCTGTAACTCATATATTTTCTCAACCTCAACCTTTGACAAGATTGATGCTCTATTTCCTGATCGTCCTCACCAGGATGGCCGAGTGGTTAAGGCGTTGGACTTAAGATCCAATGGGCAATAGCCCTCGTGGGTTCAAACCCCACTCCTGGTAAATCTTAACTTCTGCAGATACAGTGACATCTTTGCTTAATAAATGCCCTCGTAAATGTTAGGGAGAAGCAGAGGCCTGGGGGGTATACTGCGAAGCAGGATTTTCGCTTAGCGGCTAAATTCAGGGAAAACTCCGGCTTTCCGGTCATCCGAAGCTGGTTCTCTTTTTAGCAGGCTAGATCTCCATGGTAATATATGCTAAGCAGCTAACCTGGTCGGGACCAGGTTAGGTTGCAGGCTAAGAGCTCAACTCAGTGAAAGCACCGCCTGCTGACCAATCAGAGCTCAGTGTGCGGAGTTTAAAGCGATCAAGTCATATTACATGAGAAAGGAAATACAGAAAAGCTGCCGTCGCAGGAAAGACGGCCGGCAAAAATCACCGACTGTGTGAACGTGAACATTAATAGAATATCACCTCCATCTTCAGAGCAATCTGACTATCATAACATTAGCGTTAAGAAAGCTTACTTAAATATCGGCCACAACATAAGTAACCGGATCAGAGTACATTAAGTACAGTCCGCGGCATATCACTTCAGAATGTATCATATATCTCCTGATCTGAGTCAGCTGAGCCGTGTCTGGCCGTGCAACACTCACAGCGTCACAGACTGTACGCAGAAGTATTATTTTAAGCAACACATAAGTTGACGAAACACTCGAGACAAATGTAATTGAAGTCAGATCGTGTTTTAGACGGGGCAGTGATATCATAAACCTGTTAATGTACGCATTCAAACACTTTTTCTTTTTCCAGCTGTGTTCACCTTGCAGGTGCAGCTATGTGGCTTTCATCCTGGATAAAGTGTTTAAGTCATGGATGTTTAAAGTTTAACTTCTTCATTTTTGACTAGTGTTAAAGTTCACTTTTCATTCAGGAAGTATGACGCTGAGCTGTCGGTACGCTTCTCCATGTTTGTGATTGGTCGAATGCTCCAAATACCACCCATTTCATGTGAACGCGCACCTAACTAGATAGGACACGGCTGGCTTGAGCGATCCACTTGATAACCAGCGTCGTAGTACAGTTTAGCGAGAGCGCGTATGTTTTGGATTAGGCCAACCGGCTAACTCAAACATATCCAGGTTAGGTTGAACCAGGTTCGTAGTATAGGCCCCTGAACTACGAAGCCGGATTTTCACTTAGCGAGCTAACTTCAGGCAACACTCTGGGTTTCCGGTCCTACGACGCTGGTTCACTTCTTATGGCGCGTTTACACTGCAGCGGGTAGCTAGCTTTAAGCGTGCCGAGCCGTGCGGGGCCCGTTTTTGGTTGCGTTTCCACTTGGCCTAGTTTTGGCCTGGGGCTACTTTTTCACCTTTTTTCTGGCCCGACTAAATCGTGGTTCTAGGGCCAGGAACAACCAGGCTGAGTCGGGCTGAGCATGCTAAACTAGAGAGAGAATCGCTGGCAAGGGGGCTACAACTACAACAAGATGAACATATTTGACCGTGATTTAATTGTAATACAAGTTTCAAAGTGATTCCGAAGTAACAACATACTGATATCGGTTAGTAAAAACCATGAATTAATGCTTTGACAAGTCTGCAGACAGACGGCAGGCGAAAAACCCTTTTAAAATGTGTGTTTTCTAAATGGAGCTTGGCTAAGCTAACGTTATATATGCTCCGACCGTCCACACTCACAACAACGGCCTACAGACACAAATAAACCAGCGACTGTATTCGCCATGACACAGGCAGTCTGTGGTTTGTACTTGTTTAACTTTTGTCTAGTTTCTGAGCAGATATGAGGAGCTGTGAGCTCTGAGTGCTAAGAGCTAACGGCTGTGTTGTTTTTCTGGGGCACTCATTGAAGATGACGTCACGGCTCCGCCTACACTGCGTTACTATAGTAACTACCCCAGTTCCTAAACTGTAATGGAAGCGCAGCATTAAAGTGAGCTGGGCCTAATAAGGCCTAACCAAACCGAGCGAGGCCGAGCGAGGCCTGCAGTGGAAACGCGCCATTAGTGGTCTAGATCTCCATGGTAACTTATGCTGAATGGCTAGCCTGGTCCGGAGCAGGTTAGGTTCCAGGATAAGAGATCAACTCAGTGAAAGCACCGCCTGCTGACCAATCAGAGCTCAGTGTGCGGAGTTTAAAGCGATCAAGTCATATTACAGGAGAAAGGAAATACAGAAAAGCTGCCGTTGCAGGAAAGACGGCCGGCCAAAATCACCGACTGTGTGAACGTGAACATGAATAGAATATCACCTCCATCTTCAGAGCAATCTGACTATTATAACATTAGCGTTAAGAAAGCTTACTTAAATATCGACCACAACATAAGTAACCGGATCAGAGTCACATTAAGTACAGTCCGCGGCATATCACTTCATAATGTATCATATATTTTATTATCTGAGTCAGCTGAGCCGTATCTGGCCGTGCAACACTCACAGCGTCACATACTGTATGCAGAAGTATTATTTTAAGCAACACATTAAAATGACGAAACACTCGAGTCAAATGTAATTAGTCAGGTCGACTCGTGTCTTAGACGGAGCAGTGACATCATAAACCTGTTAACGTACGCATTCAAACACGTGTTCTGTTCCCAGCTGTGTTCACCTTGCAGGTGCAGCTCTGTGGCTTTGATCCTGGATCAAGTGTTTAAGTCATGGATGTTTAAAGTTTAACTTCTTCATATGTCTAATATTATAGTTCACTTTTCATTCAGGAAGTATGACGCTGCGCTGTCAGTACGCTTCTCCATGTTTGTGATTGGTCAAATGTTGCTAGCCCCGCCCCTTTCGTGTGAACGTGCACTCAGCCGGACAGAGAAACCTTGGCTTAAGATAACGAGTTGATAGCCAGCGTCGTAGGACCGCTTAGCGAGAGCGCGTTTGTTTTGGATTAGGGAAGCCGGGTAACTCAAACAGATCCAGGGTCTGTTGAACTGGGTTCGTAGTGCAGGCCTCAGGTCCCTTGAACACACCGAACGGAAAAGGCAATTATTAACAAATGACAAAGTAAAATGTTTTGAGTTTGTAAAAAACAGTTAATTATTAATCTGACTGTTTCCAGTTCCTACATCGTTTCTTGTAAAGTTTGAATAGTTAAGCACGACTTAATATCATTTCTCATGACCTTTGATCATCGATCAATTTGATGCTCTATTTCCTGATCATCCTCACCAGGATGGCCGAGTGGTTAAGGCGTTGGACTTAAGATCCAATGGGCAATAGCCCTCGTGGGTTCAAACCCCACTCCTGGTAAATCTTAGGCTTGTTTGAGACACATTGCGGCTCGCCTCGGGGAGGTGTCAAAAAGCTCGTCTTAAGTCGGACAGCTCAAACTCGGAGTTGGCTTGACTGGCTGGGTTTGCAATGGCGGAAATGTATTTAATCTTGCCATTTTAAATGATGTATTCAATAAATAAGGTTAAACCAAATCATTACATTACAATAGATTTTATTTTAATGATTTGGTTTAACTTAAAGAGAAACGTTATTGTTATTGCACATATTACAGGTACTGAGACAACGAAATGCAGTTTAGCTTCTAACCAGGTGCAACAAGCAGTGAAGTGGAAAGTAATGTACACAATCTACAGAATAACATATAGAATGAATTGAATGATGAATAAACAGTGGTGTATGAATACACTAGATATCAGCCTGTGAGCAGTATGAACAGTGTGTATGAATACACTAGATATCAGCCTGTGAGCAGTATGAACAGTGTGTATTAATACACTAGATATCAGCCTGTGAGCAGTATGAACAGTGTGTATGAATACACTAGATATCAGCCTGTGAGCAGTATGAACAGTGTGTATTAATACACTAGATATCAGCCTGTGAGCAGTATGAACAGTGTGTATTAATACACTAGATATCAGCCTGTGAGCAGTATGAACAGTGTGTATTAATATGCTAGATATCAGCCTGTGAGCAGTATAAACAGTGTGTATTAATACACTAGATATCAGCCTGTGAGCAGTATGAACAGTGTGTATTAATACACTAGATATCAGCCTGTGAGCAGTATGAACAGTGTGTATTAATACACTAGATATCAGCCTGTGAGCAGTATGAACAGTGTGTATTAATATGCTAGATATCAGCCTGAGAGCAGTATGAACAGTGTGTATTAATACACTAGATATCAGCCTGTGAGCAGTATGAACAGTGTGTATTAATACACTAGATATCAGCCTGTGAGCAGTATGAACAGTGTGTATGAATACACTAGATATCAGCCTGAGAGCAGTATGAACAGTGTGTATGAATACACTAGATATCAGCCTGTGAGCAGTATGAACAGTGTGTATGAATACACTAGATATAAGCCTGAGAGCAGTATGAACAGTGTGTATGAATATGCTAAGATATATAAAGTATGAAAACGGTAAGCAGTATAGAATAAAATATATAGATATTAATTTCATGATGATAAACATTGTGGAACAATGATGAAAAATGGGAATGGATGTGGCGACGTAAAACTGACACAAAACAACAACAAACTTTTGCCAGCCAATGGGAGAGTTTCATCAGCAGCACGTGGTAAAACCCACCAATGAGCGCTCAGCTCGAGATACCAGCGAGCCGTTTCCCATCAAGCATTTCGCTTCCGCAGCTCGTGGAGAGCAACTGCGCCAACTCGCCTCGCCTCGCTCTCAAGGCTGCGGGCGTCTTTGTCCCGCCAGATTTCAAAGTCTCATGTGGGCGAGCCTCCAGAGCAAGTCGGACAAAATGACTAACCATCATGCAACGCACTAGCAAGACGTTGATCGCAACTGCGCAGGTCTGCGCAGGTCTTGCTAGTCTCAAACAAGCCTCTTAGCTTCTGCAGATGCACAGGAAGCAGGTCCCTTGAACACAACACATGTCAATAGCAAATGATGAAGTAAAAAATAAAGTCTGTAGATAAGTAACAGTCAACTATTAATCGGTCTGTTTCCAAATATCCTCTAGTGTCTTGCACAGTTTGAATAGTTGAGGTATCTAATAATAAAAATACATAATATTTAAGGCGCCTTTCATGACACCTTACCATTTGTTAACTATTCTAAGAGGTAAAAGGTACAGAACATGACTAAAAAAACCTACAGGCGATCATGAAGGATCTCTGTACTTCATATATTTTCTCAACCTCAACCTTTGACAAGATTGATGCTCTATTTCCTGATCATCCTCACCAGGATGGCCGAGTGGTTAAGGCGTTGGACTTAAGATCCAATGGGCAATAGCCCTCGTGGGTTCAAACCCCACTCCTGGTAAATCTTAACTTCTGCAGATACAGTGATATATTTGCTTAATAAATGCCCTCGTAAATGTTAGGGAGAAGCAGAGGCCTGAACTACGAAGCCACATTTTCACTGAGCGAGTTAACTTCAGGCAACACTCTGTGTTTCCGGTCCTACGACGCAGGTTCACTTCTTAGTGGTCTAGATCTCCATGGTAACTTATGATGAACGGGTAGCCTGGTCCGGAGCAGGTTAGGTTGCAGGCTAAGAGATCAACCCAGTGAAAGCACCGCCTACTGACCAATCAGAGCTCAGTGTGCGGAGTTTAAAGCGATCAAGTCATATCACAGGAGAAAGGAAATACAGAAAAGCTGCCGTTGCAGGAAAGACGTCCGGCCAACATCACCGACTGTGTGAACGTGAACATTAATAGAATATCACCTCCATCTTCAGAGCAATCTGACTATCATAACATTAGCGTTAAGAAAGCTTACTTACATATCTGCCACAACATCAGTAACCGGATCAGAGTAACATTAAGTACAGTCCGCGGCACTGTGAGTGCAGACGTCGATGTGTGCCATTATCATTCACATCACATCATAATGTATCATATATTTCCTTATCTGAGTCAGCTGAGCCGTAACGTACGCATTCAAACACGTGTTCTGTTCCAGCTGTGTTCACCTTGCAGGTGCAGCTCTGTGGCTTTGATCCTGGATAAAGTGTTTAAGTCAAGGATGTTTAAAGTTTAACTTCTTCATTTGTCTAATATTATAGTTCACTTTTCATTCAGGAAGTATGACGCTGCGCTGTCAGTACGCTTCTCCATGTTTGTGATTGGTCAAATGTTGCTAGCCCCGCCCCTTTCGTGTGAACGTGCACTCAGCCGGACAGAGAAACCTTGGCTTAAGATAACGAGTTGATAACCAGCGTCGTAGGACCACTTAGCGAGAGCGCGTTTGTTTTGGATTAGGGAAGCCGGGTAACTCAAACAGATCCAGGGTCTGTTGAACTGGATTCGTAGTGCAGGCCTCAGGTCCCTTGACCACACATTACATTACATTACATTGCATTTAGCTGACGCTTTTATCCAAAGCGACTTACAATAAGTACATTCGACCAGGAAGACACAACCTTGAGGAAAACAGAATCATAAAGTACATCAGGTTTCAAAGAGCCAATCATTCAAGTGCTACTCAACTGGCTTTAGATAAGCCAGTCCTTTATTAGTATATAAGTGCTCTGTTAGAAGTTCTTTGTTAGTCATTCTATCGCTCGAAGTGGAGTCGAAAGAGATGAGTTTTCAGTCTGCGCCGGAAGGTGTGTAAGCTATCTGCTGTCCTGATGTCAGTGGGGAGCTCATTCCACCATGTTGGAGCCAGGATAGCAAACCCACGTGTTTTTGCTGATGGGAACTTGGGTCCCCTTCGCAGTGAGGGTAAAGCGAGTCGTTTGGCTGATGCAGAGCGTAGAGCACGCGCTGGGGTGTACAGTTTAACCATGTCCTGGATGTAGGAAGGGCCAGATCCATTCGCAGCATGGTACGCAAGTACCAGGGTCTTGAAGTGGATTCTAGCAGTTACCGGAAGCCAGTGGAGGGAGCGGAGGAGCGGAGTGGTGTGGGAGCATTTAGGAAGGTTGAAGACCAGGCGAGCCGCTGCATTCTGGATGAGCTGCAGAGGTCGGATGGCACATGCAGGTAGACCAGCCAGGAGGGAGTTGCAGTAGTCTAGGCGTGAGGTGACGAGAGCCTGGACCAGAACCTGCGTCGCTTTCTGGGTCAGCTGGGGACGCATCCTCCTGATGTTGAAAAGCGTGTATCTGCAGCAGCGGGTTGTAGCAGCGATATTTGCAATGAAGGACAGGTTGTTATCTAGGATCACACCCAGATTCCTTGCAGTCAGGGTCGGGGAAACAACAGAGGTGCCGATGTTGATAGTTAGGTCAAGAGTGGGACAATCTTTTCCCGGAAGGAAAAGCACTTCAGTCTTGTCAAGGTTGAGCTTGAGATGATGAGCGGACATCCACTGAGAGATATCAGCTAAACAAGCAGAGATGCGAGCGACCACCTGGGTCTCTGAGCGGGGAAAGGACCGAATTAGTTGGGTGTCGTCAGCGTAGCAGTGTTATGAAAAACCATGCGGGCTAATGACAGATCCGAGCGAGTTTGTGTACAGGGAGAAGAGGAGGGGACCGAGAACAGAGCCCTGAGGGACGCACACCAAACAGCAAAGGCAATTATTAGCAAATGACAAAGTAAAATGTTTTGAGTTTGTAAAAAACAGTTAATTATTAATCTGTCTGTTTCCATTTCCTACATCGTTTCTTGTAAAGTTTGAATAGTTAAGCACGACTTAATATCCTTTCTCATGACCTTTGATCATCGATCAATTTGATGCTCTATTTCCTGATCATCCTCACCAGGATGGCCGAGTGGTTAAGGCGTTGGACTTAAGATCCAATGGGCAATAGCCCTCGTGGGTTCAAACCCCACTCCTGGTAAATCTTAACTTCTGCAGATACAGTGACATATTTGCTTAATAAATGCCCTCGTGAATGTAAGGGAGAAGCAGAGGCCTGAACTACGAAGCCGGATGTTCACTTAGCGAGCTAACTTCAGGCAACACTCTGGGTTTCCGGTCCTACGACGCTGGTTCTCTTCTTAGTGGTCTAGATCTCCATGGTAACTTATGCTGAACGGCTAGCCTGGTCCGGAGCAGGATAGGTTCCAGGATAAGAGATCAACCCAGTGAAAGCACCGCCTACTGACCAATCAGAGCTCAGTGTGCGGAGTTTAAAGCGATCAAGTCATATTACAGGAGAAAGGAAATACAGAAAAACTGCCGTCGCAGGAAAGACGGCCGGCAAAAATCACCGACTGTGTGAACGTGAGCATGAATAGAATATCACCTCCATCTTCAGAGCAATCTGACTATTATAACATTAGCGTTAAGAAAGCTTACTTAAATATCGGCCACAACATAAGTAACCGGATCAGAGTAACATTAAGTACAGTCCGCGGCATATCACTTCATAATGTATCATATATCTCCTGATCTGAGTCAGCTGAGCCGTATCTGGCCGTGCAACACTCACAGCGTCACATACTGTATGCAGAAGTATTATTTTAAGCAACACATTAAAATGACGAAACACTCGAGTTGAAATGTAATTAGTCAGGTCTACGCGTGTCTTAGACGGAGCAGTGACATCATAAACCTGTTAACGTACGCATTCAAACACGTGTTCTGTTCCCAGCTGTGTTCACCTTGCAGGTGCAGCTCTGTGGCTTTGATCCTGGATCAAGTGTTTAAATCATGGATGTTTAAAGTTTAACTTCTTCATATGTCTAATATTATAGTTCACTTTTCATTCAGGAAGTATGACGCTGCGCTGTCAGTACGCTTCTCCATGTTTGTGATTGGTCAAATGTTGCTAGCCCCGCCCCTTTCGTGTGAACGTGCACTCAGCCGGACAGAGAAACCTTGGCTTAAGATAACGAGTTGATAACCAGCGTCGTAGGACCACTTAGCGAGAGCGCGTTTGTTTTGGATTAGGGAAGCCGGGTAACTCAAACAGATCCAGGGTCTGTTGAACTGGATTCGTAGTGCAGGCCTCAGGTCCCTTGAACACACCAAACGGCAAAGGCAATTATTAACAAATGACAAAGTAAAATGTTTTGAGTTTGTAAAAAACAGTTAATTATTAATCTGTCTGTTTCCATTTCCTACATCGTTTCTTGTAAAGTTTGAATAGTTAAGCACGACTTAATATCCTTTCTCATGACCTTTGATCATCGATCAATTTGATGCTCTATTTCCTGATCATCCTCACCAGGATGGCCGAGTGGTTAAGGCGTTGGACTTAAGATCCAATGGGCAATAGCCCTCGTGGGTTCAAACCCCACTCCTGGTAAATCTTAGGCTTGTTTGAGACACATTGCGGCTCGCCTCGGGGAGGTGTCAAAAAGCTCGTCTTAAGTCGGACAGCTCGAACTCGGAGTTGGCTTGACTGGCTGGGTTTGCAATGGCGGAAATGTATTTAATCTTGCCATTTTAAATGATGTATTCAATAAATAAGGTTAAACCAAATCATTACATTACAATAGATTTTATTTGAATGATTTGGTTTAACTTAAAGAGAAACGTTATTGTTATTGCACATATTACAGGTACTGAGACAACGAAATGCAGTTTAGCTTCTAACCAGGTGCAACAAGCAGTGAAGTGGAAAGTAATGTACACCATCTACAGAATAACATATAGAATGAATTGAATGATGAATAAACAGTGGTGTATGAATACACTAGATATCAGCCTGTGAGCAGTATGAACAGTGTGTATTAATACACTAGATATCAGCCTGTGAGCAGTATGAACAGTGTGTATGAATACACTAGATATCAGCCTGAGAGCAGTATGAACAGTGTGTATGAATACACTAGATATCAGCCTGTGAGCAGTATGAACAGTGTGTATTAATACACTAGATATCAGCCTGTGAGCAGTATGAACAGTGTGTATGAATACACTAGATATCAGCCTGAGAGCAGTATGAACAGTGTGTATGAATACACTAGATATCAGCCTGTGAGCAGTATGAACAGTGTGTATTAATACACTAGATATCAGCCTGTGAGCAGTATGAACAGTGTGTATTAATACACTAGATATCAGCCTGAGAGCAGTATGAACAGTGTGTATTAATATGCTAGATATCAGCCTGTGAGCAGTATAAACAGTGTGTATTAATACACTAGATATCAGCCTGTGAGCAGTATGAACAGTGTGTATTAATACACTAGATATCAGCCTGTGAGCAGTATGAACAGTGTGTATTAATACACTAGATATCAGCCTGAGAGCAGTATGAACAGTGTGTATGAATACACTAGATATCAGCCTGTGAGCAGTATGAACAGTGTGTATTAATACACTAGATATCAGCCTGAGAGCAGTATGAACAGTGTGTATTAATATGCTAGATATCAGCCTGTGAGCAGTATAAACAGTGTGTATTAATACACTAGATATCAGCCTGTGAGCAGTATGAACAGTGTGTATTAATACACTAGATATCAGCCTGAGAGCAGTATGAACAGTGTGTATTAATATGCTAGATATCAGCCTGTGAGCAGTATAAACAGTGTGTATTAATACACTAGATATCAGCCTGTGAGCAGTATGAACAGTGTGTATTAATACACTAGATATCAGCCTGAGAGCAGTATGAACAGTGTGTATGAATACACTAGATATCAGCCTGTGAGCAGTATGAACAGTGTGTATTAATACACTAGATATCAGCCTGTGAGCAGTATGAACAGTGTGTATGAATATGCTAAGATATATAAAGTATGAAAACGGTAAGCAGTATAGAATAAAATATATAGATATTAATTTCATGATGATAAACATTGTGGAACAATGATGAAAAGTGGGAATGGATGTGGCGACGTAAAACTGACACAAAACAACAAACTTTTGCCAGCCAATGGGAGAGTTTCATCAGCAGCACGTGGTAAAAACCACCAATGAGCGCTCAGCTCGAGATACCAGCGAGCCGTTTCCCATCAAGCATTTGGCTTCCGCAGCTCCTGGAGAGCAACTGCGCCAACTCGCCTCGCCTCGCTCTCAAGGCTGCGGGCGGCTTTGTCCCGCCAGATTTCAAAGTCTCATGTGGGCGAGCCTCCAGAGCAAGTCGGACAAAATGACTAACCATCATGCAACGCACTAGCAAGACGTTGATCGCAACTGCGCAGGTCTGCGCAGGTCTTGCTAGTCTCAAACAAGCCTCTTAGCTTCTGCAGATGCACAGGAAGCAGGTCCCTTGAACACAACACATGGCAATAGCAAATGATGAAGTAAAAAATAAAGTCTGTAGATAAGTAACAGTCAACTATTAATCGGTCTGTTTCCAAATGTCCTCAAGTGTCTTGCACAGTTTGAATAGTTGAGGTATCTAATAATAAAAATACATAATATTTAAGGCGCCTTTCATGACACCTTACCATTTGTTAACTATTCTAAGAGGTAAAAGCTACAGAACATGACTAAAAAAACCTACAGGCGATCATGAAGGATCTCTGCAATTCATATATTTTCTCAACCTCAACCTTTGACAAGATTGATGCTCTATTTCCTGATCATCCTCACCAGGATGGCCGAGTGGTTAAGGCGTTGGACTTAAGATCCAATGGGCAATAGCCCTCGTGGGTTCAAACCCCACTCCTGGTAAATCTTAACTTCTGCAGATACAGTGACATATTTGCTTAATAAATGCCCTCGTGAATGTAAGGGAGAATCAGAGGCCTGAACTACGAAGCCGCATTTTCACTTAGCGAGCTAACTTCAGGCAACACTCTGGGTTTCCGGTCCTACGACGCAGGTTCACTTCTTAGTGGTCTAGATCTCCATGGTAACTTATGATGAACGGCTAGCCTGGTCCGGAGCAGGTTAGGTTCCAGGATAAGAGCTCAACTCAGTGAAAGCACCGCCTACTGACCAATCAGAGCTCAGTGTGCGGACTTTAAAGCGATCAAGTCATATCACAGGAGAAAGGAAATACAGAAAAGCTGCCGTTGCAGGAAAGGCGGCCGGCAAAAATCACCGACTGTGTGAACGTGAACATTAATAGAATATCACCTCCATCTTCAGAGCAATCTGACTATTATAACATTAGCGTTAAGAAAGCTTACTTAAATATCGGCCACAACATAAGTAACCGGATCAGAGTACATTAAGTACAGTCCGCGGCATATCACTTCATAATGTATCATATATCTCCTGATCTGAGTCAGCTGAGCCGTATCTGGCCGTGCAACACTCACAGCGTCACATACTGTATGCAGAAGTATTATTTTAAGCAACACATTAAAATGACGAAACACTCGAGTCGAAATGTAATTAGTCAGGTCTACGCGTGTCTTAGACGGAGCAGTGATATCATAAACCTGTTAACGTACGCATTCAAACACGTGTTCTGTTCCCAGCTGTGTTCACCTTGCAGGTGCAGCTCTGTGGCTTTGATCCTGGATCAAGTGTTTAAGTCATGGATGTTTAAAGTTTAACTTCTTCATATGTCTAATATTATAGTTCACTTTTCATTCAGGAAGTATGACGCTGCGCTGTCAGTACGCTTCTCCATGTTTGTGATTGGTCAAATGTTGCTAGCCCCGCCCCTTTCGTGTGAACGTGCACTCAGCCGGACAGAGAAACCTTGGCTTAAGATAACGAGTTGATAACCAGCGTCGTAGGACCGCTTAGCGAGAGCGCGTTTGTTTTGGATTAGGGAAGCCGGGTAACTCAAACAGATCCAGGGTCTGTTGAACTGGGTTCGTAGTGCAGGCCTCAGGTCCCTTGAACACACCGAACGGCAAAGGCAATTATTAGCAAATGTCAAAGTAAAATATTTTGAGTTTGTAAAAAACAGTTAATTATGAATCTGTCTGTTTCCATTTCCTACATCGTTTCTTCTAAAGTTTGAATAGTTAAGCAAGACTTAATATAATTTCTCATGACCTTTGATCATCGATCAGTTTGATGCTCTATTTCCTGATCGTCCTCACCAGGATGGCCGAGTGGTTAAGGCGTTGGACTTAAGATCCAATGGGCTATAGCCCTCGTGTGTTCAAACCCCACTCCTGGTAAATCTTAGCTTCTGCAGATACAGTGACATATTTGCTTAATAAATGCCCTAGTGAATGTAAGGGAGAAGCAGAGGCCTGAACTACGAAGCCGGATGTTCACTTAGCGAGCTAACTTCAGGCAACACTCTGGGTTTCTGGTCCTACGACGCTGGTTCACTTCTTAGTGGTCTAGATCTCCATGGTAACTTATGCTGAACGGCTAGCCTGGTCCGGAGCAGGTTAGGTTCCAGGATAAGAGATCAACCCAGTGAAAGCACCGCCTGCTGACCAATCAGAGCTCAGTGTGCGGAGTTTAAAGCGATCAAGTCATATCACAGGAGAAAGGAAATACAGAAAAGCTGCCGTTGCAGGAAAGACGGCCGGCAAAAATCACCGACTGTGTGAACGTGAACATTAATAGAATATCACCTCCATCTTCAGAGCAATCTGACTATTATAACATTAGCGTTAAGAAAGCTTACTTACATATCGGCCACAACATAAGTAACCGGATCAAAGTAACATTAAGAACAGTCCGCGGCACTGTGAGTGCAGACGTCGATGTGTCCCATTATCATTCACATCACATCATAATGTATCATATATTTCCTTATCTGAGTCAGCCAGAGATGAAGTACTCGAGTCCTGGACTCGGACTCGAGTCGGACTTGAGTGCCGATTTTCGGGACTCGTGACTTGACTCGGACTCGCGCACTGATTGACGCGACTCGGACTCGGACTCGTGAATTCCCCCCCCGACGATGACTCGGACTCGACTCGTACATTGACGCTCCGACTTGGACTCGGACTCGAGCACATTTTCTCTGGAGTCTGATGTCCTCTATCCTGTATGGCGAGTTCACGTACTGGGCCCCGCTGTTCCAGTCTAGAGATGTCTACAGACACACCCCGCATCGTGCTGTATGCTTTCACACATTCTGCTTCCACATTGGAAAAGAGCAAAATGCTCGTTATGTGGAAACAATATAGAAGAGAAGGCTCCGTAACACATTACTCTAAGGATCGAGTTCAGACATATAGGCTGTCTTGAACACTATCATCAGAGTAACGTGATCTAATCAATAAATAAAGATTCAGCCGATAACGAAAGCACATACTTAGCATGCATAATGACATCATTTTGCATGCTAAGTAGCCATGTGCTTTCTGGGGCTTAATCTTTATCAGTAAACTGATTTAACCCGTAAAAGTTCCTTCAAAATAAGAGTCCCAATCTTATTACTATCAAAATAAAAGTGCAAAACGAAAACTTTACCATAGGAAAATATTGGCATACAAATATAATCACTTCTCTAACTCATTTTTAAATATAGTTTATTTATATATAATAATAATATGAATATTAGAAATAAGCTTTATATTTGTATAGCACCTATTACAAGAATTGTAGCCAAACTCGCTTCACAGCAGTTCAATAGACAGGATAACAGCAATGTAGAGGAGCAGCTACATTTCAAAACATATATCCACGAAGATTAATACATGAAGACTTGTGACTCGGACTTGACTTGGACTCTTCTTAAGTGACTCGGAATTGGACTCGGACTCGAACACAGGTAATGATGACTCGGACTCGGACTTGACTCGGACACTCCTTGGTGACTCGGACTCGGACTCGACTACGACTCTCCTTTGGTGACTCGGACTTGGACTCGGACTCGAAGAGTGGTGACTCGAGGGTGACTTGGACTCGTGAATTGGTGACTTGACTACAACACTAGAGTCAGCTGAGCCGTATCTGGCCGTGCAACACTCACAATGTCACATACTGTATGCAGAAGTATTATTTTAAGCAACACATTAAAATGACGAAACACTCGAGTCTAAATGTAATTAGTCAGGTCTACTCTTGTCTTAGACGGAGCAGTGATATCATAAACCTGTTAACGTACGCATTCAAACACGTGTTCTGTTCCCAGCTGTGTTCACCTTGCAGGTGCAGCTCTGTGGCTTTGATCCTGATCAAGTGTTTAAATCATGGATGTTTAAAGTTTAACTTCTTCATATGTCTAATATTATAGTTCACTTTTCATTCAGGAAGTATGACGCTGCGCTGTCAGTACGCTTCTCCATGTTTGTGATTGGTCAAATGTTGCTAGCCCCGCCCCTTTCGTGTGAGCGTGCACTCAGCCGGACAGAGAAACCTTGTCTTAAGATAACGAGTTGATAACCAGCGTCGTAGGACCGCTTAGCGAGAGCGCGTTTGTTTTGGATTAGGGAAGCCGGGTAACTCAAACAGATCCAGGGTCTGTTGAACTGGATTCGTAGTGCAGGCCTCAGGTCCCTTGAACACACCAAACGGCAAAGGCAATTATTAGCAAATGAACAAGTAAAATGTTTAGAGTTTGTAAAAAACAGTTAATTATTAATCTGTCTGTTTCCATTTCCTACATCGTTTCTTCTAAAGTTTGAATAGTTAAGCACGACTTAATATCATTTCTCATGACCTTTGATCATCGATCAATTTGATGCTCTATTTCCTGATCATCCTCACCAGGATGGCCGAGTGGTTAAGGCGTTGGACTTAAGATCCAATGGGCAATAGCCCTCGTGGGTTCAAACCCCACTCCTGGTAAATCTTAGCTTCTGCAGATACAGTGACATATTTGCTTAATAAACGCCCTAGTGAATGTAAGGGAGAAGCAGAGGCCTGAACTACGAAGCCGGATCTTCACTGAGCGAGTTAACTTCAGGCAACACTCTGGGTTTCCGGTCCTACGACGCTGGTTCACTTCTTAGTGGTCTAGATCTCCATGGTAACTTATGCTGAACGGCTAGCCTGGTCCGGAGCAGGTTAGGTTCCAGGATAAGAGCTCAACTCAGTGAAAGCACCGCCTACTGACCAATCAGAGCTCAGTGTGCGGAGTTTAAAGCGATCAAGTCATATTACATGAGAAAGGAAATACAGAAAAGCTGCCGTTGCAGGAAAGGCGGCCGGCCAAAATCACCGACTGTGTGAACGTGAACATGAATAGAATATCACCTCCATCTTCAGAGCAATCTACTGTTATAACATTAGCGTTAAGAAAGCTTACTTAAATATCTGCCACAACATAAGTAACCGGATCAGAGTACATTAAGTACAGTCCGCGGCATATCACTTCAGAATGTATCATATATCTCCTGATCTGAGTCAGCTGAGCCGTATCTGGCCGTGCAACACTCACAGCGTCACATACTGTATGCAGAAGTATTATTTTAAGCAACACGCTATGTGGCTTTGATCCTGGATCAAGTGTTTAAGTCATGGATGTTTAAAGTTTAACTTCTTCATATGTCTAATATTATAGTTCACTTTTCATTCAGGAAGTATGACGCTGCGCTGTCAGTACGCTTCTCCATGTTTGTGATTGGTCAAATGTTGCTAGCCCCGCCCCTTTCGTGTGAGCGTGCACTCAGCCGGACAGAGAAACCTTGGCTTAAGATAACGAGTTGATAACCAGCGTCTTAGGACCGCTTAGCGAGAGCGCGTTTGTTTTGGATTAGGGAAGCCGGGTAACTCAAACATATCCAGGGTCTGTTGAACTGGATTCGTAGTGCAGGCCTCAGGTCCCTTGAACACACCAAACGGCAAAGGCAATTATTAGCAAATGACAAAGTAAAATGTTTTGAGTTTGTAAAAAACAGTTAATTATTAATCTGTCTGTTTCCATTTCCTACATCGTTTCTTGTAAAGTTTGATTAGTTAAGCACGACTTAATATCGTTTCTCATGACCTTTGATCATCGATCAACTTGATGCTCTATTTCCTGTTCATCCTCACCAGGATGGCCGAGTGGTTAAGGCGTTGGACTTAAGATCCAATGGGCAATAGCCCTCGTGGGTTCAAACCCCACTCCTGGTAAATCTTAGCTTCTGCAGATACACAGGAAGCAGGTCCCTTGAACACAACACATGGCAATAGCAATTATTAGCAAAGGACAGAGTAAAAAAAAAAAAAGTTGAGGTTGTAAAAACAGTTATGAATCCGTCTGTTTCCATTTCCTACATCGTATCTTGCACAGTTGGAATAGTTAAGGTATCTAATAATACGAATACATTATATTTAAGGCGCCTTTCATGACACCCAATACCACCATACAATTTGTCAAATATTCTAAAAGCAACAGAACATGATAAAAACACCAACATGAAGGATCTATGTAATCTATATATTTTCTCGACCTCACAACCTTTGATCATGGATCAGATTCATGCTCTATTTCCTGATCATCCTCACCAGGATGGCAGATCAATCAAGTGGTTCAATGCCCACTCCTGGTAAATCTTAACTTCTGCAGATACAGTGGAATATATATATATACATATATATATATATATATATATATAAAAGTGAATATACAGTAGTATCAAGCGCCATGGCAGGCAGGGTATAATGATTGTATAAGGGTCGACCAATGAGAATGGGTTTGTTCGTTCGGACCTGTCAATGATGCCGCACATGTCGATCTGCAGGTGGCTGTAGTTTCCCAGCAGCCTTTGCTGCACCTTCATCAGGTCCACGGGCTGGTTCTCCACACTGAGGAGACGCATGCAGCCCTGAAAGATGTTGAAGGGATTTTGGCATTCCTGACGGTCTTCTTCAGCCGGACACCCTGAGGGAAGCAGAGACAGCGTTCACGGTCACCAGGACAACAGAGAGGAACGCCACATATAACACATGTTCATAATAGAAGGACGTTTGAATGTTGGTTTGGTCTTCATATCGAGAGGAAGGTGGACCTTGGATGAAAAAAAGTGTTATGGACAATAATACAATCCCTTTATTTAGATTATAAAGGGATTTCCTCTGAAAGAAACTCACTGTTAAGCTCTGTATGGCTTGTGGAAACTCGTGGCACAAAAGTAGTTTAGGCTTACACCACAGTTATTTACTGTAGGACTATTGGTCAAACGGCGTATCTGGTTAAAACATGTTGTTATTTACTAAAGAGTTATATTGTGTGAAACTGGTATTCTGCCACCCTGAGAGTTGAGCTGCTATTTGGGTATTCTTAAGTGGCTGGAATAGTGCAAAAATAGGCCAAGGCTTTATCAAATGAACGGAGGTATTTTGTTTTACTTAGTAGTCCATTTGGAAAAGGAGATAGCGCAAATGTGTGTGTGTGTGTGTGTGTGTGTGTGTGTGTGTGTGTGTGTGTGTGTGTGTGTGGTGTGTGTGTGTGTGTGTGTGTGTGTGTGTGTGGGATGATAAAAAGCCTAAGGCAGTTGAAGAACATGACTGGACTGCAATATGGCCGAAGAGATTAAAAAAGAGATTAAAGAGACAGAGGCAGAGAGGAGACAGAAGGACATAAAGGAGACCGGGGAGAAGGGAAAGACGAGAGAGAGGATGATAAAAGGACAGAATGAAGAGAGGAACGAGAGAGGGAAAGATCAAGCAGACTTATGCCTTTAAGTTTAAAACGGCAACAAGCTAAATGTAGCCACAGATTGCAGATGTGCGTATGGACGTCACAAGCTGTACTGTAAAATACAGAAAGATATTATGAAGTTTAAATATTTAAACAAATCTAGGCAAATAGGACATGTTGATTTCAAATTATAATACATCAGTTAGTCTACGGCACTATTGCGTTTACTGCATCTTCACATGTAGTATTCAAGTTTAATCTGAAAAGGTAGTAGCGTCATATCGATGAAAAGATGCTGAAAAAGTTATTCAAAATATAAAGAAAACTCAAAACGTCAGCGTTGGCATGGAAACAGGAAATCAATTAACATCCAGACAGAAAAGACAGTAATAGAATACTTCATGAATGAGGAATAATTATTTGTAGCAAAACTACTCATTTTCTACAGCTTGAATATCCCAGTCCTATCCATTCCATTTGATTGGCCGTTGGAAGTTAAATCAGACTTTGAGACGACTTATTTTCCTCTTACCACCAAAGAAGAGGTGACTTTCTGCAGTGACAGGAAATGAAGGAGTGGCGTGAGCGCTGCCTCCTTCCTCTTTATCCACGAGGATGCTCAGACGACCTCGCCTGGAGTGCAGACCCACCGAATGCCACTGACCGTCGTTCAGAGCAGAACCTGAGAAACAATCATTATTATCATCATCTGCTTTTTCAATTATGGAAGATTTTTAAAACAGTGTTCGACAGTCAGATGAAATATTTCCAACCTCATTAAAAATATATCTATTCGGGGTGAAGTTCATATTAGTTATAAGTAGGATGTTTAGCTATTAAAGGTCTCATATTATACTGTTTCTCATCATATATTACAGCTCTCAGATATATACAGAACATGTCTCTGATTGGCTGAAACACCAAACAGATCGTTGCAGCATTACCCATAATCCCCTCTGTTTCAGCCCTGTTTCCAAAGTGCTGATTCTCTGTCTGTTACTTTAGATGAAAATAAGGAGCCCCTCCCCACGCCCTTCTGAGAGACATTTGGTTACAAAGAACTCAATGGAGCTCTAGAGGAGATTCAGGTGATAAGGGGGGGGGGGGGGGTTACCTTGGTTGCTGATTGGCTAATGGTTACCCAAGCCAACACATCGTTATGACATCATCAAGTGGCCGAAATCTGATCAGCTCGTTTTCAGACAGGTTTTTATAGAAATGGATCAAAAAGAGAGAGAATCTTTTTCCTGAAACTTTCAGAGTCTCTTTCCACAGAGGGGACACATGTTGATGTAGAAGAGACATGAAGAAGAGGGGACACATGTTGATGTAGAAGAGACATGAAGAAGAGGGGACACGTGTTGATGTAGAAGAGATATGAAGAAGAGGGGACACATGTTGATGTAGAAGAGACATGAAGAAGAGGGGACACATGTTGATGTAGAAGAGACGTGGAGAAGAGGGGACACATGTTGATGTAGAAGAGACATGAAGAAGAGGGGACAC